>NC_056730.1:1109584740-1109664740 GCF_019279795.1 Protopterus annectens
AATATATCTCAGTGTCCATATGTTTAGTACTTCAGTTCTGGCCTAAACTGCCATTTCTCAAGTACACAGCTGACTAGAGCATAGGGTTTGCCACCTTTTAAGCGGGCCAAAGTGGGACATGGGTGTGTGGCCAATATGACACTGGCCACACCCTCTACCATGACGTCACCACCAGAGTGGCGAAGAAGATGCATTTATGGGTACGACGGATGGCTGCTGGAGTAGCAGCTGGATGGATGAATGACTGGATGGATGGCTTGATGGATGGCTGGATGGCTGAATGAATGGATGCATGGCTGGATGGATGGCTGGCTGCATGGCTGGATGGATGGCTGGCAGCATGAATGGCTGGGGGCTGGCTGGATGGATGGCTGGCTGGAGTGGCTAGCTGGCTGTTGGGAGTAGCTGCTGGATGGATGGCTTGATGGATGGATGCCTGGCTGGATGGATGATTGGCTGGCAGGATGGAGGATGGCTTGATGGATGGATGGAGGATGGCTGGCTGGAGGAGGAGGATGGCTGGCTGGATGGATGGATGGATAGATGGATGGATGGAGGATGGCTGGCTGGCTGGATGGATGGATGGATGGAGGAGGAGGATGGCTGGCTGGCTGGCTGGCTGAAGGAGGAGGATGGCTGGCTGGCTGGCTGGCTGGAGGAGGATGGCTGGCTGGCTGGAGGATGGAGGAGGATTGCTGGCTGGCTGGATCTCTTGTTATATAAAAAAATAAAAAATCGCAATCTTTTTTTAGCGGTTGTAGAAGCGCTTAAAACAAAGCGATCTTACAGCCGCGATCTTTGCAGGGCTCTTCCTGCCCCAATCCCCACCCCTTTTGTGAATTGCAGCCAGTTGTTGCACGAATTAAAGCACCCAGACCTAACAGGCAGCAGCTTTGCCTGCAGGTCCGGGTTGGTGATGTAACTGAATTGCCATGAAAAAGCTGGAAGTAATTGTGACTTTTCCACGGCAATTCAGTGCGATTGCAAAAGCGGGACTTTTCAGGTCCCACTACTTGATACAGCGGGCAACGGGATAAGGTGGCTTAACCCGTGAGTGTCCTGCTGACAACGGGACAGGTGGCAACCTTACTAGAGCAGACTGCTGGATGTAATTATTAATAAAAGGCATGACTGTTGTCTCACTATTGGCTGTAACAATGATACCTGCCATACTTTATGGCACCTACAGAGACTGGGTTTAGTTATGTTATCAGACTATCCCTTCACTGTGTTTTATTTACCCATGATTTTCACAGCTGATGCACTTTTTTTTTGTTTTAGCATGTGACTGAAGAAAAGTCTAAAGGAATTGTGAATGAAGCAGCTAGGTAAGTATATACATCTAATTCTGCTCCTTTTAATAAAATTACTTGTTTCTTATTCATTATCATTGCATGAGTTCTGTTACTAATATCTAACCTTATAATTTGCACTGGAAAGTTCGCTTTAAGATGGTAAATATTTGGATTAAAGGACCCAGATACCATACTGTGCTATATAATGCCTCTGCAGACCACCCTGACCAGGCCAACAAGCTTACTTGCAGGCGCATTATTCATCTTGGTTGTCCATAAACAATAGTAGTACCCCTCATCCTTACAGCAGAGTGTGAGCTGCTTATCGTTGCTGCTATCAAGACTGTTGAGGAAAGAAAAGTCTGGTCTGCCTGCTTAACATGTATGTCCTTCACCAGAACAAGCAGTTTAGCAACTGGTGCTGATTATAATCATAACTGTATTGATCTCTTATGAAATGTTTTGCGTTAGTTAAATTTTATTTTTAGAACCAAAAAAGAAGATTGTCAGAATGTCTTGGTTTAAAAAAATCTAACAGTCCTTTATCGTCTGAAGCCTCATTACATAAGTGCTAACAAAATTTCATAAAATTTGATTCTTGTAGAAATACTTTAAATATGTAATTCAATGCTTCTACAAGAGAGCTTTGCCACTTGCACCACCAATGTGTCCCCTACATTACAGAAGCACTATTTTATTTTATATTTTTTTAAGAAAATGTTTGTTTAATTTACACTTCCAGTTTTCTTATGTGTAATATTAAGTAGTGTTATGTATGCATCAGTGTTCCGCCGTCAACCTATGATGCCTTTATACATGACGTAGCATTAAGCAATAGAACATTGTGGATGAGAAGAGGCCATCAGATGAAGATCACTGAAAAGGAATAATAAAATAGCTTTGTTTGTGTCAAAATAAAGTGTCACTGTTAAGTATTTTACATGACATTATAGATAAAATATACAGGTCTGTTGTCATTCTGACCCAAGACCTCCCCTGTGAAGGTTGTGGAGAACATAGGCTAGAGGTGTAGACGAAGTTGTAACACAGACCCAACAGTTGTTCAGGAAACTATGAAAATTATTACAGATTTAATAATATCTCTTAGTACAACAGTAAATGTTATGAGATGACTGTTGACAGATTATGCAAACAAAACATCAGTCTTTAGGGCTGTCCCTTTCACTTTCAGGCATAAAAGGCAACCATGAAAAATATATATGCAGATGTAGATGGTGGCACTTATTTAAATAAAAATCATTATTATTTTAAATTTTTCATAAAATTCTAATTCACCTTGTCATTTAGATTCTGATTTAAATGTATTAATTAATTAGTTTTGTTATAAAATGTCTTCTGTAAATTTTATGAGTTATGATCATTTTTCAAATATTTTAATTTCAATTTAAGAATGCAGTTATAATTTGTAAATAATATTTTTACTTTTCTGAAGAGATATGTTGTGTAGTAATGTATACATTTGATTCTTCTTTCTCTTGTGTTTTTGAAAAGTTCTTTGTGCCACACTCTGTATTAAATTTGACAGGTAATCCTTGTAAAAATCCTAATCAGTGTAACGGCATACATTGAAAACAGAAAAGCATGGTTAAATCGCAAAGGTGGGATGTAGCTTGTAAAGGTGATTAAGCATTAGGATCCCAAAACCATCTTTTTCAGAAAGTGAACCTTTAGTACTGCTTAAAAAAAAAACATATATCAGCTAATGTGTCCTGAACAGTCACAATAGTGCTTCTTTTACACTTTAACCAAAAAATTGTAATTGTACAAATGTTTGTAAGGTGGCAAACACCATTCTCTTCTATTCTGCAATTACAAAGATTTCTTTAACATAAATTTAGGGATGGAGCAAAGGGAGCATATTTTGTATATAATAAACCCAGGAATGAGAAATATGGGTTGTAGTCCTGCAGGACGGTACAGTAACTAGTAGGTTTTTAAAGGTGCCCTAGCCATATCTAATAATCACCAGGAGTAGACCATAATTACACTAGCAACCAAGAAGTATATCCAGGGAACCTGAATAATGTAGATTGAAATTTAATTCAGTTCAAGAAGAAACCAAAGCTGTTCAACAAACTAAAGTAGTGTGTGCAAGTACTTTCCAGGACAGGATTCAGAAAAAGTTTCCACTCCGTAGCACAATACTCAGTAAGGGAAGACATATGCTTATTAAAGACATAATTTACAATATTGTAGGGAGGCAGGATTTCAGATAAGTCACTGTAACCAAATTGAGCAGAGTAGTGAAGCTGAGAAACTGCAAGAATGTGGTAAGAAGTCTAGTGCAAGTGATGAGAAATGGGAAAAGATTCTTCTCAAGTAGAGAATGCTGCAATGAGCAGAACACAGACGTGCACTAATATTGTTGTTTAAAGATCTGTACACCAAATACATGCTGCCACAATTGCAGCATTTGTTAAAAGAAAGCCATGACATTGCAACATGACAAAATGTACAAATAAAGAAATTCAAACAAGTGTCCAAATTAGTTCTCCAGTAACATACAGTACTTTTGGATTGTTTAATTTTAAATACATCAACATCTTCATACAGGAAGCTGCATGTCATGTTGCATATACAACCATCTTGAAGGCAGTTTGATTGGAGGCTGAATGTCAACATTTTTTTGCTTAATATAGACCATTTTAATAAACATATGTTACATTGTGTGATAACTGGAAAGCCATATTTGAAAGTATTATTTACAGTGGACCAACTGCAACCACCAAAAAATAAAGCCGAGAAGGGGACTTCCAAGATGGCTGCAAATTGAATATCAGCTTAATTCTGGCTCCCCCAGTCTGAAAACAGAAACTTGGCAGAGAAAGCTAGTGGACCTAGATTTCTAGGTAAGTTTTAGTGACTAGTAAGTGCACTGCCTGGATGCCAGAAAAAAAGAAATATAAAGGGCCTGGAGAAAAATCAGCTACAAAAGATGAAAAAACACAGACTGATAGGAGTATTGCAGTTGTTCAGCAAGAAGCAGTGCAAGTTCCAGACATGACTTCCAGTAACCTAGAGGAAAGTATAAAGCAGCTGCACATAGAACTGGTTAAAATAAACAAAACACTGATTATATCAACACAAACAATAAAAAGCTGGAAAAAATGGAATAAGCCTTAAACAGATATTCAGATAAGGTGACAGAACTGCAAAACCCAGAGGGTGAATTGAAGAAAAGGCTGGCTGAATGTGAGACTGCACAAGAAGAGATGTTTCAAAAAAAATAATAGAATTAGAGGACAGAAAACACAGAGAAAACCTGAGATTTTCTGCTGTACACGAGAAGCTAGAAGGAATAGACTATATTAATTTTATTAAAGCACAAATAATCAACTGGAATGGTATTCCACAACAAGAACTGTTAATTGAAAGGGCACATCGTGTGTATGCTCCAAATCTGTTTACTACAAAACATCCTATAACTTTAATAGTAAAGATGCAGTCTTATTGGCAAAAGGAGTTGATTCTGACAAAACTGTGGCAGAAGGACAAGGTACTAAAAGTGGGAGACAGCAGAGTGTTTGTGGAGAATGACTACTCATTGTACACTATGCAGAAGAGGAGTAAATATATTCCATTATTTAAGGAATGTTGAGAAACAGGTGTGAGATTCAAACTGCTGTACCCAGCTATATTCAAAATATTTTCCCTGGAAAGACAAAATCATTTTTTGATGAAGTACATGCTAAGGAGGAAATACAAAAGTTTGTCCAACAAAGGGTGAGATGTGAAACAGTAGGAGGTTCTGCATTGTGTCCTTCTGGTGATAAGGACTACAGAGATTGAGCCCATGAAATATTTTCCACTGTTACAATGGAAATGCCTGAGAGAAGGAGGAAAACATAAGAGTCCATGGGAAGAATCGAGACTGTGTTGCAAGTGAAACAGAGACCGGATTTGGGAGCTGGTGATGAACAGGAATAAAGCTAACAACTTGGAAATTGACAAATGTGGGATGATAAAGCAGTTTAGTTATGTTTGTGAAACATGACAGAAAAAGAAAATCTGAAAATATTGGACTTCCTTGGACTGTGTTAAACTTGTAGGGGACTTTAAAGCATATGCCTGCTTCATGCTATTAATGGTTGGAGAATAAAATCAATAATTTGGAAACTGACAAATGTGGGATTACAAAACACTAATTATACTTGTGAAACATGGCAGAAAAGAAGGATTTGGAAATATTGGATTTTCGTGGACTTTGTTAAACTTGTAGGGGACTCTAAAGCATAACCCTACTTCATGTCAGTAATCTTCGGAAAAATACTTGGGATAGGGGAAGCGGAGGGAGAAGGTTAACTGTAAGTAAAAAACAAATTTAATGGTACTACCTTAATGGTGCATAACTTCCTTTGCAAGCTATGAAGTAAAGTTTGTTCAGCAGTTATTTTTAAATGTAATGGGGATACTATTATAAACAGGTGCTTTTGTTTTTTTTTTTTCATTTTTCTCCCTTCTGCTGTTTTCCTTGTTCAGTTTTAAGACATGTAGGCACTGCAGTGTGGTTTGCATGTCCCTAGAAGATAATCTGAAAGGCATTGCCTGGAAAAAGTGTTTACTGAAAGCATTCAAGTATTTTCTCAGCTGGTAGAGCTATAAAGATAAGACAACCAGACAGCACTTACTAAAAGAACAGACTGTACCATGGTCTTAGCATGAATGACCTTTCTTTTTGGTTAACCCTAGTCTCTCTGTGTGGCTATCTGTTTAGAACTTTTGTTCTTCTTAGGAAGGTAAAACTTAAAATTCTGAAAGTGTATGTAGTTTTGTGTGTTAAGTTGGTAGGTTTTAGGGAGTATTGAGATGTTTGTTTTTTTGTTTGAAGGCTTTCAGTAAAACAAAAAGTGTTGTAAGATGTGACATAGGCTCAAATGCCTATGACAAGAAACAGCTATATAAAAGACCAAGCTGCCAAACAGTATATGCATGTAATGTAACAGTTGGAACTAGATATTTAACAAAAAGCAGTTACACATAAAAGGTGGGAACAATAACTATATAAGAAAACGATGCTTTCTGTAATATCTTTAAATCTGCATGGTCTCACAGATTAATACAAAAAAAGAAAGAGTAGTGAACTATATTAAAAAATGTAGAGTGCAAATAGCTGTGCTACAGGAGGCACACTTGGAATGAACTGAACATGTGAATTTGATAAAGAAAGGTTTACAGGATGGTTATTCAGCAGAATACCTGGGGCAAAGGAAAAGATGAGTACTTATATTAATTGCACAAAGAGCTCCAATAGTGATAGAAGAGGAAAAAAGACAATGATAGATTTGTAGTACTAATGGGCTACTGGCAAGGAAGGAAGATTACACTGGAATCTATTTATATTCCACCTAAAGCTATTATAATGGAGCTTAAGAAAATTCTGGGAGAAATAATCACCTTTCAGCAAGGAATATTACTTATAGGTGGGGACTGGAATTTGATTTGAAACAGTGCGGATGTGTCTGGGGGCCCAGAAGGGAAAATATAACAAAGGAGTGTAGATTTTTGAAGACATTTATGAAAAATGCTTGGCATGGAAGATGTGAATTCAGTGTTAGGAGTTTGGAGTGAATTTACATATTATTCTCCAAGATACAAAAACTGTGCTAGGCTAGACATCATTTATATTTCCCAAGAACATGTGCACTTAATTGAAGGTCTTGAAATGCATCTGATAACTAGTTCAGATCATGTGCGAGTAATAACTAAAATAAAAACACAAGGTAATGAAATAAAAATGAGACACTGGTGCTTTCCCACCTATCTGTTGAAAAGAGAGGAATTTAAGGAATTTTTAAATTATTCAGGAGCTATTTGAGAAGATATTTTTTCTGAAAATATAGCTAGGGAGTGGAATAAAATAAAAGTGGAGTTTAAAACTTGGGTGGAAATAGAGGAAAGGGAGATATGTTTAAGAAGTTACAAGAGTTATTTAGAGGAACTGACAAATGTTAAAGAATTGCCAAATAGGGGAAATCCCACAGAACAAGATGATGTGCAATTGCAGAGTGCTGAACATAAAATAAAGAATTACCTCAATAATATGCATGAGTTTAGAAAGACTGCTGTCAAGCAACTGTTTTTTGGTAACTCTCGAGCACAAAAACTTTTAGCACAATGACTCAGGCAATAGAAAGTAGAAAAGGCAATTACCAAGCGTAGGGAGACTCTAACAAGGAAGATAATGAGATCATCTGTAAGTCGACCAAATGCAGTAGATCTATATGTATGTATGTATATATATATATATATATATATATATATATATATAGGATGTGCTGCGGTAGCATTGTCGCCTCACAGTAAGACGCTGTCCGGTTCAATTCTCAGCTAGTGCGTCTTCTGCGTGGAGACATGTGTGAATGCACGTACCTTCGTTGAAGGTTGTGCGTCAGGACTGGTAACTCGGCATGTAAAAATCAACTACCAATCATTAGCGGACCGGAGTTCTGCTGTGGCGACCCCTAAAAGCCGATAGACACAAACATATGGGATCAGAGATGAAAATTAAAGTGGGTGGGGTCTTCTCTGATAATTTCAGCTTGAGTAGAGGAACCAGGCAGGGGTGTCCTCTTTCCCCTGTGCATTGTATTTAGAATAGTTGACAAAGAAAATAAGGGACTCAGAAATTCAAGGATATAATCGGTATGGTAGTCAAGAAAAGCTGGCTCTATTTGGAGATATTTTATACCTGACAAAACCTGAAAGGGACATTACAGTGTTGTGGAACATTTTAAGACAGTTTCAAATGTTTTCAGGATACAAAATTAGTGAGGCTAAAACAAAGGCAATAGTGGTAAATTATGTTCCCAGACATTACTTGGTCCAGCAATATTCATGTTTATGGGGACATGATAAAATGAGGTATTTAGGAGTATGGATTAAAAATGACTCCATTGTGGCAGTTAAGGATATGTGAAAGGAGACTAAACAGAAGATAATATAAAAACTGTGAAACTGGAAGTTCTGCTGTATGGATATGGATGGTAAGATGCAAGCATTTAAAATGTTTTTAGTTCCTTTAGTTTTATACAGATCAGGCATATTTTTATCAACCAGAGGAGAAGTTGTGGACATCAGTGAAAAAAGAGCTTGAAGGATTTTATCTGGGAGGGGAGATGGCAAAGGTCAAGTAGGATAAAGCTGTTTATTCCAATAGAACAAGGTGGAATAGGATTACCCAGTTTGAAGTGGTATTTTAGAGCAGCAGAATTAAGGCTCTTATACATAACACAAGCAGAAAACTATAATTCAAAGTGGAAAGGGATGATGATGATGATGATGCAAGGGAAAAGCTCAAGAAACAAGGAGAGACTGGGATTTTGGATGCAGATCCTTAAGAAGAATTAGATTAGGATCTTTGCTTAGAAGTGTTTGCATAGGTATTTTTATACTCCAAGTACACTCCAAATAATTTTTCCTCAGCAAGACTGCAAATGTTGGAGGTGTAATGGGAAAGAAAGAGGCAACTGGAAACATAATTTTAGGGAGTGTAATGAGTTGGTAGACTTTAAAGATTCTCTGCAGACTGCTTTGTTAGAAATACTGGGTTAGCAAACTGGTGTAACTAAGGAAATGATCTTTATGAGCTGTGATACAGAATCAGAATTGCCTAGACATAATAAGGCCTTGCTGAGTCTAATTATGGTGGCTGCCAAAAAAGCAGTTACTAGAAAAATAGAAATCAAAGTCTAAACCAGCTTTACTAGAAGTAGTGAATATAGTAACAGAGATAAAGCAACTGGAATTGGAATCTTTACAAAAGGGAAGAAGCAAACTACATATAAAAAACAGGAATTGTGGGAATGTTATATGCAGAGGAGAAACGAGATTTAAAGGAAGGCAGGATTTGAATGATCTATGTAATACTTAATTGACAATGACTGGATATATAACAAGTGATGCATAATGTCTGCAACTACAGTTGTCTGAACGGGGTCTGTGATGCATAATGTTTGCAACTAAATTGTATTAATGTGGTTTGTTTTTCATTTATAGAAATTTAAGATTGCCTGTCATATGTGATAATTTACTGAGAACTTTGGATCCCAAAATTTGATTAATTTCTTGTTGCCAGTAGATTAACAGAGAGGTTTTAAAAGGTACATTGTGGGACATTTTAGAATGCTGCATGTAAACAAGGTTTGCAGAAATTTAATCCTTATACTTTTCCAAAGAGGAGATGGATAAAGTAACTGTCAGAAATTCAGTTGTGAGCTTAAAAAGAATTTGAAATTCAGTCTCCTTAAGACTGCATGTCCTGCAGAGACAGTAAATGCTTAAATAGTAATCTCACCTTTGATAATCACATTGCCAAAGTGGTTAGAAAATCCTTCTACGTGGCCCACCTAATTACAAAAGGGCTTGCATCCAGATCAAAAGAGGTCATTGTGCCCCTCTACTCATCACTCATGAGACCCATCATAGAGTACAATGCCCCATTTGGGTGTACCTTACAAGACACCTGCAACAGCTGGAAAGACCACAGAAGTACCTCACCAAGGGGATCACTGGCCTCAAACAGATGTCCTATGCAGCGCAGCTGAAGAAACTCCAGTTGTACTCTGTTGCATACTGCCTACTCAGAGGGTGATCTCTGCCTGACATACAAGGCCATGTCCAACCCAGAATTGATGGACATGCCCCACCTAAAGAAAACCTTATCTCCTCGCTCTAGGGATCTAAATCTCACCACAACAATAAATAGGACATGCTGGAGGGATAGATTCCTATCTCAGAGACTTCCCATGCTTTGGAACAAGATCCCAATCTACATTAGGCAGAGCTCCTCGCTAACACTCTTCAAAAGAAACCTTGACGAGTGGATGGGAAACAGAAAGTTTACCTCGGGGATCACTTCAGTGGCTCTGCTGGACAGAGGCACAGGGACCTAATCTAAGTGGGCGGCGAAAGCCAACATATTCTGGCTAGGCTTATAAATGCCTTTGGGCAGATAGTCTAGTACCAACCTATGAACCTATCTTACTGAGTTGAATCAGTGAGTCAGAGACTGTAAATTAGTTGAGGTGCAGGATTTATTAATATAGGTGGGAATAACTTGTAAAGAAAGAGGAGAGGTTGTTAGAACTGACCTTAAAAGCTCAAAATGAATCTTCAGCAAGTTAAATGAGAAAGTGAGAATGGATTGCAACAGAAGTGTAAATAAAAGTCTTGTGTGCCATAAGTGTGAGAAGCATTGCTCTGCTTTTAATCAGTTTTCTAGAATGCTTACTAGAGATAACAATTTGTCAAAGATATTTAAAAGCCTAGAAATGTGTGTTCAAAAGGAATGTGCATGCTTTTGAAAGGAAACATGAAAATGAGATGCTTGTTGACACTTGCATTGAAAAGAAGATGTATTAAAATCTGGATATGTGCCAGATCCATTGAGGCAGACCTTTGTCAGATTTTTTGCAAGAAATGCTATGCATTAATAAGCAAAATGTTTAAGTAGATGCCAGTGCAGAGTATATTATTTTGTCTGAAGAAATTTTTTTAACATTAGGACCAAAAGAGAACTGTAAGCATATTGTAAACATATTCAGGGTAAAAGGTAGAGACATTGTGCCAAAAGCTGGCGCATTTATGTAAAAATAAGTACTATATCATGTTTCAGATAGCACTTAAATATAATTTTTATAATAGTCTAGTTGTTTGGGTTGGGGAAAATGAAGAATGGCAAAATGAATTCACATTGTGAAAGTTTACATTGAATGTGTACAGTTGTAGTGACAGTAAGAGAAATCTTGAAAACTATGCAGAGCCATAGTACTAATATCTTTTATGACTACACTGACTTATTTACAGAATTAGGAAGTCTGCCAGGAAAATGTCACATACAAATAAATATTCATGCTGTTCCATAGGTAAATGCAGTAGGTAAAATGCATGTAGCTCTGAAGCAAATAAATAAGCAAGACCTGGAACAAATGGAAAGTTTGGGTGCCATTAAGATGCAGTCGGAGTCAACAGAATAGGTGACTATTAATGTTATTGCAGAGCAAGACAAGAGTCAGGCATGTAGTGATCTGCAAGACTAAAGTAATT
Organism: Protopterus annectens; assembly: GCF_019279795.1. Classification (NCBI taxonomy): domain Eukaryota; kingdom Metazoa; phylum Chordata; order Ceratodontiformes; family Protopteridae; genus Protopterus; species Protopterus annectens. The sequence goes on from NC_056730.1 coordinate 1,109,596,101, forward strand.
AGAAGAGAGTATTACCAGTTTTAGAAGGGTCTAGTAATGTCAAAGTGCTAAGTTCTTTTCACTACTAAATGCAAACTGTGGATTCTACCATATAAGGCTAATTGAAGAAAGCTTCACATTATGTACATTTAATGCATCAGTAGACCTGTAGAAATTACTTAAACTTCTGTTTAGTATTTCATAAGTACTAGAAGTAGTCCAGAGAGCTTGCTGCACAAGTTATTAAAGGCTTAGAAGAAGTAAACATAAGTGATTATCTTTTAGTGTGGAGTTTTGAAGTAGTCAGGAAATTAGTTATAGATGCATTAATATTAAAACTGAGTGAGCCAACTAAGTTCCAGTTAGATGCCAGTGAGGATGGTGTAGGTGCTTTGATCCTAAAAAAAAGTACATTATTTTTATGAAGAGCTTATAATACACAGTCTAGACAACTGGAAGGGTGAACACTATTTTTTACTTAAAACCAAAATAAATCCACTGGCGTCCAGGCTACGAAACAAAGACAAAAATAATTCCAACGAAGCCAGTCAGTAAAGCAAACCTCAGTTTTAATCTTCAGTAACAAAAATCCATTCGGTTAAACACTTTCGTCTGATAGTTCAGACATCATCAGAACCAAGAAGAATGTTTAAAATCCAAAGCTAAAAATATAAGTAAAATGACACACCCGTTCAAAACCACCAATGATGGTTAGTCATTAATTAAACACACCAGAATTAACTGAGTAAAGCTACAGTATCTTAGGTTTTTCATGCAAACAATCCAGGTGTTATAAGCCCACAAAATGCTAAAATATTAATGCTCTTCTTTTCAGTTCACTAGAAATAGAAATGTGTTCATTCAACCCCGGGGGGTTGGCTGCATCTAGTCTCATCTGCCACAACATTTCTTTATGAAGCAGTTAGTTCTCGCAATCACCCGATAATGGTGTTACCATAGTTTAGAATCAAGAAAACAAACTTGTTAAATTTTGCACAGCAGATAGAGTGCCTTGCTAGTGCACTTTTGTTGTCTCTTTTCCTTATACTGTTTTGATGCTGGTAGATTCTTTGCTTCAAGCTATTGTTAGTCTTACCAGCATAAAACACACAACATGTGCAACATGTAGCAAGATAAATAATTTTCTGAGATCTGCAATTCTAATGTGTTACTGCATCCCATAAAGTAATGTTGTTCAAAACTGCACCCTGCTTGTTTACATTAATATAAGAGCAATAGGCACACTGTTGGCACTTCCTAGTTGTGGGAACACCGAAACTCATGGGCGTTTTTACCCATAGTGAATATGTAGTGTTAAAATTAGAGGGAACAGGACTTAGCTTACAAATGGATTCAATGAAGTAGAAATTGAAGATAGAAGCTATTTCTTAGGGTGTATTTGATGGACAGGGATTAGAAGTTTAGGGGTTATCAGGATGTAATATTTGATTTATCGAGTGCCAGAATTTTTTGGAATTTGACTTGTGTGAAGTAGGTTTGTTATTCTAGAAACCTTTTTTGTCTTTGTTGATACATTTTTTAGTAAGGTTTATGAGTTCTTTATAGTTTTGTAAATGGATGGGGAGCTTAGATTTTACCCAAGTTTTCCACATTCCATCTCTTGTATTTATCAAGGTGCGGGTAGCTTTAGTTAACCAGGAGGATATGTTAGCTTTGACACATACTGTGTGCAATGGTGCTAATAGTTAAGAATATGTAAGAAGGTTGAGTTGAATGAGTGTACTGCGTCATCTAGAGGGAGATGGGTCAAAAAAGACAAGTTTATTTTAGAAAGGAGTGTATTAAAGGTTTCTGGGTGGAGATTTGATACCTTGCGACATTCAATATATCTATGTGGTCTAGAGAAATGGGGAGAATCTTAGAACTTTTATTGGGGAGTGATTACTTAGGGAGTCGGGTAAAGTTTCAGAGTTGTGATATTTATGTGAGTCTGAGACTAATATCCAGTCAATAAGTGAACTAGAGTTGTAAGATATATTGGCATGGGTGGGTGTAGAGAGAAATTGAGTACAGCCATGCAAGTTGATATATAAGGTGGAGTTAGGTGAGCAAAGGGTTAACCAGTTTATATTGACATCCCCTAGGAGGATGATTTCATTATGTATGTTGTGTAAGCCAGGAGAGAATATGTTCAAGAAGGGGAATGTTGCTGCCAGAGGGGTATATAAATGGCTGCTACAATCATTGTAATATGATTATTAAGTTTAAGCTTGGCAATCAAGAGTTCAGCAGGTAGAAAGGACGTGATTGGTTTATTTAGAGATGTGAGTGTAAAATGGTTTGAATAGGCAATGGCTACTCTTCCACCTTTTTATTTTGACCGCCTAGTCGAAATCAGGAGCGGCCTTAGGTCATCTGGTGCCCTGGGCAAAAGGGCTCCATGGTGCCGCCTACTACACCATCTGGTGCCCCCATCCTGGTCTACCTACACCAAATAAATACTGGAAAAGTATCCCTGCTACAGCGGCGCCCTAAGTGGCCGCCTAGTTGGCCTATGCCTAAGGCTGGCTATGGTCGAAGTATATTATACTCTGCAATGCTTCTAACTTCATTTAGCACTTGTACATTCAAATAGATCCTGCAAAATAGATGTATATTTCATAAAACATGCACTGCTTATATTACAGTTAAACTTCAGACCAGGATTCTGGATTCAAGAGTAAACAGTTAAATCATATACAGCCCAAGTGATTACAGTGATAGCCCCAGTTTTACAGTCATCTGCATTTTAAGACTCCAATAGCTTTATGATTTTGGGAAGGTAAGAAAACACAAGGATGGTTCAGCACAGAACACTGTAGAACTCCAAGTATAACTCTGCTTTTTGTCCCAGTATCATTAACTTTTGCGATCTGTCTGCTAACCATCTGTACACTCAGCAGTCTCGTAGGAAGTTAAAACGAATGCTGTCATAAAGCATTGAATCAAAAGCTTAGGAAAACTCTAGATATGTCACCAAAGAGGTGAGGCTCAAGGATTTACCTTTCAATAAAGTCTCATAAAAGTCCATAATACATGCTAATATTGCTTGGCCAGCAGTAACTTTGTGTTGACTTATATCTGTCAATTGTATGCATTTGTTACTTTTTTGTAAATACTGAAATATGTAGTATTCAAAACATTTTCCCTATACTCAAGTGAGACTTACAGGCTTGTGATTTGTGATTGGCACAACTATGGATATTCTCACTTCATTAGGGACATAAAAAGAAGTTATGCACCTACCATAACGTTCCATGTTTGTTGTCCTTCATCTCGCCTTCCTTCTTGCTGGTTGGTTGGATTCGGAGACGATCCTTGGCTCCAACTCGGCCAATTTAGTATAGCTCGAGAGCTTTTACTGGCTCGAGGCCACCCATTATCCCAACATGCCTAGTGGCAGCTGCCCAGATCTTGTTTGTAATAGCCCACACTAGACATACATAGTAAAAAAACAATTTCTCACTAAGCTCTTTTATACATCAAGGTAGGAAGGAAAGAGGAAAAGACAATGCATGGTTAACTAACCTGGTATGTCAGCAGGAAACTCAGCCAGTGTAATCAATAAAGAACTCCTCTCAAACCTCCAGGAAAGGGGAAGGAGGGGGGACTCAAGAAGGAAGGCGAGATGGACAACAAGCATGGAACGTTATGGTAGGTACATAACTTCTTTATATTATGTTGTCCCATCTCGCCTTCATTCTTGCTGCTTGGGACCGCGTCCCCAGCACCTGGTTCTCGGGTGGCTCACTGGAACAAACTCTTCAGGACCGTGGAACCAAAAGATGCCCTATTCCGGGAGACCACATCCACTTTGTAATGAGAGATAAAGGTATGAGGATTTGCCCATGTTGCTGCTGCACAGATTGAATCTAAAGGCAATTTAGCTTGGAAGGCAACAGAGGTGGTTAAGGCCCAGATTGAATGTCCTCTGGGCCTTCCTGGAAGCGTCTTTTTACGTAATCATATGAATAACGGATTTTGTCTGACAACCATTTTGATAAGGTCACTTTTGAAACTGGATAACCTTGTTTATTGTTGGCAAAGGAAATAAACAATTGGTCTGATTTTCTTAGGTGTTTGGTCCTGTGTAAATAAAAACATAATTGTCTGTGAACATCCAATTGGTGTAATCTATTCTCTGCCATGTTGCTGTACTTGGGAAAGAACACAGGAAGCTGAATGGACTTATTTAAGTTGTACTCTGAACAAACCTTTGGCAAGAAGGCAGGATTGGTCCTAAGAGAGACTCTATCTTTGTGAAAAATGAGATATGGCGGGTGAATAGACAAAGCATGTAATTCAGAAACCTTTCTAGCCAAGGTTATAGTAACCAAGAAGAGGGTTTTCCAAGATGGAAACTTCAGGGGGCAAGACGCAGCTAGTTTAAAGGGAGGCAGAACCATGGAAGCTAAAACCAAGTGTAGGTCCCGGGGGTCATAAAAGTGTTGTACCTTGTATGAATGCTCTGCACAACTTATGGGACATAATGTTAGAACCCAAGTCTCCTACATGGAAATTGGAGATGGCAGCAAAATGGACCCTAATAGTAGCTGCAGCAGCTCCTTTTTCGAAGGTTTCAGCCAAAAAGTCAAGAATCTTGTGAACAGGAGCCATAAAGGGATCAATGGTATTACTCTTGGCTCAGTAAGAGAACCTTTTCCATTTGCTAGTGTAAATCCTCCTGGTAGTAGGCTTGTGGGAGGACACTAAGATGTGTTGTACAGCAGGGAAAATGTTAGGGAGCCTGGCTAAGACTGGAAGTGGAGTAACCAAGCATTCAGCTTGAGAGTTTGGAGGGATGGGTGAAGCCCGCCTGACTGATGCATCAGGAGGTCCGGAACTGGGTCCAGTATCCAAGGCTCCAGTTGAAGATAATGGCAAAGAAACAGAAACCATATCTGGCGAGGCCAGTACAGAGCAATGAGGATGAGTTTGCAACTCAACGATTTTGCTTTCTGAAGTACCTTCGGAATGAGAGGGAAAGGTAGAAAATCAAGTCCGCAACTTCTTGCTTCAGGGACCACTTGTGAGGCATGAGGATAGCCCTGCTGAGCCTGTCCGCTATCAGGTTGGATTTTCTGGGAATGTGCATCACAATCAGACAGTGTTGGGAAGACATCACCCATTGCCATACTTGAAGTGCCTCCCGACACAAGGGGTAAGATCTGGTTCTGCCCTGCTTGTTGATGTACCATACCACTGACATATTGTCTGTCTGGATTGCAATGGTCCCGGTAAGTAGAGAGTCTTGAAGTGCTTGCAACACCAGAAGCACCGCTCTCATCTCTAGAACATTGATGTGCAAATGGTACTTGTGAGGTTGCCACGTTCCTTGGACAGTCTGTCCCAGATAATTCCCCCCCCCCCATATGGGAAGTGTCCATGGTCACTGTGGCTACCAGATGGGGGTCTAAAAAGGGTCTGCCCAGAGTCACCTGGGAGGAGACCAGCCCCACCATAGTAGGTCCTTTTTGCAAGATTCTGTAATCAAGATCATGTGTGACACTGATAAATCCTGGAAAGACCACTGAGCAAAAAGAAGCCACTGTAGAATCTGCATATGGAAGCATGCTAAAGGAACTAGCACAATTGCTGCAGCCATTGAGCCCAGTACTTGTAAAACTTGTCTTGCCTGAACTCTCGTCTTCTTTGAGAAACAAAACTTGCTGACGAATGGTTGACACCCTGTCTAGAGGCAGTTTTGCTATCATGCGTCTTGTATCTAAGTCTGCCCCTATAAAGGCAATAGACTGACAAGGCAACAAGGCAGACTTTTCGTAGTTTATAGTGATGCCTAACTGGGAACAAGTTTGGATTGTGTAGTCCAGTGCTTTGATCAGTTGATGCTCGGTGATAGTATTAAGGAGCTAGTCGTCTAGATACAGAAACACCTGGAATCCTGGATGCCTAAGGTGAGCCGTGACCACTGCCATACACTTGGTGAACACCCTGGGGGCTGTGGTGAAACCAAAGGGCAGGGCCCTGAACTGATAATGACTGGCTCCCAGCCGGAAGCATAGGAATCTCTCCATTTTTATATGGTAGTACGCGTCCTGGAGATCTATGGAGCACATCCAATTTTCCTGACCCAAGAAGGGAAGAATGGACTGCAGTGTTACCATCTGGGACTTTGTCTTTTTTACCGATTGGTTTAGTTTGTTGAGATCCAAAATGGGTCTCCAGTCCCCTGTCTTTTTTGGAAATAAAAAGAACCTTGAGTAAGTTCCGGATCCGATTTGGTCTGCGGGGACTTCCTGGATGGCTCTTTTTTCTAGCAGTCTTTGAACCTCTAGGATTGCATGATCCTGAAGACTGGGTGGAACATCTGGGATATAACATTTGTCTTTTGAGGGGGGGGGGACTGAGAAAAGGGAATTTTTTAACCCCTGGATATTATCGAAAGTGCCCATGTTTCTCACATGATCGATTGCAAGGCTGCTGGGTATAGTGATAGTCTGCCCCCGACTGCCTGCAGGGGTGGACAGCCAGGCCTCCCTTCAGGAGTGCTGGAAGGGCCTAGCCGTGAAAGTATCTCTGTCACCCTTCTGTTGCAGACCCCCCTCTGCCACGAAGGCTGCATCTTCCATTGTTGTTTCCCCCTCTGCCCCTGGGGGAAAAATCTCCACGTGTGTCTGGCGAAGATCCCTGTGATTTTTGGAAACGCATTTTTCCACTCTTCTGACCTTTAGGATAGGGTCTAGATGGAGTGGAAAAATGGACTCCTACGGCAGGGCGAATCTTGCCATCCTGTTCACACATGGTGAGAGTCTCTTTTACCTGAGGCCTGAACAAGGATGAGCCATCAAAGGGGGTGATGGTAAATGAAGACTTAAAAGGTTCCGCAAATTGACAAAGGCGCAACCAGGAGTGTCTCTGCAAAGCTACTCCGGTACCTGCTGCCCTACTCGCTCCATCTGCCACATAAGAAATGAGCCTCATGGAGGATTTAACCACAGAGGTCAAGGTCGGAAGCTGGGAAGCTGCTCTGCTTATAACTCCCTCAGCTGTAGGATCTTGCAGGTTATCTCCTAGCTCCTTCAGGAGATCCCTCTGAAGTCATGTGAAATGAGACAAGTAATTCAGCGACCTGAGAGTAAAGGTCACTGAAGAAAACATACACTTCCCATACCTGTCCATCGTAGGAGACTTTTTGTTCGGCGGATGGACAGATGAAGTTCCGCAAGTTCCTTCTTAGTGGCTGCTGCCACCACCATGGCATCAACAGGGACCCCTTTGGACAGGAAAGACTTATCCTCTGGAGCAGTAATAAATTTGTTAGGTCTCCTTGGAACTGGTTTCATGGTCTCTGGAGTGCTCCACGCTTTTCAACTCCCTACAGACAAAAGTGGGTTGAAAGGTGAAGACACCCAAGAGGTGGAGGGTCAGGAACCAAATGCATCCAGGTAGACAGACTTGTCCTCAGAAGGGGCTAGGGACTTCCAGCCACATCTCTGTGTAAGAATTTCCAAGATGTCTGAAAAGGAGACATCCTCAGAAAGGGACCGTGGGGGACCCTTCCGATTCATCCAAATCTGCATCCAAAGTGATAGGCTCAGAGGAGTCTAGATGCTTCCTCTTACATTTCTTCTTCTGAGGGACATCCTCCAAATGTTCAGGGGAGGTTTTAGTAAAGGTGGGGTCACCCAGTGGGGCATCCTTGGGCACAGGTTCCCTACTCTTGGAGGCAGAAGGAAGGGACAAAGGCAGGCACAGGCACTGAGGGAGAAGGAGCCAATGGAGCCGAGAGTGGAGCAGTCTCAGGAGACAGCACACTCCTCATCACCTCGAAGGTGCCACGGTCCCGAGTCGAAAGAGCCGTCGGCTCCGAAGAGCCCGGAGATCTCCTTCGAACCGTGATCAATGGCTCCGAGGCCAACTTAGGAGCTGAGCTAACCTGCACCGAAGCTCCGAGAGGGAGGGCAGGATTGGACAAGGGTCCGATGCCACTTCCCCCCTCGAAGCCGGCCAGAGAGCTCCAGCACCCATATCCTTTGGACTGAGACATCGAGGAGATCAAGAGTGGTCATCGGAGCTGATAAGGGAGAAGAATACAGAGCCGACGGTTTCACCACCATGACCTCCATGCACTCCGGCTCCGAGCTCAAGAGAGTCAGAGGAGGAATCGATGGAGAAGCTGGGAGGGCCGAAGGAGCCAATTCCTTATGGGCTGGGCTTGAAAGTAATTTAGCAAGTGCCTGTGACTTGAGGAGCCTGTTGACATCTGAAAGTCTGGAGAACCAAGAGGAGTGTGAAGAGGACCAGTGACTGTCAGCTCCAGGTTACAGGAGAGGAGACTGTGGAGCAGAGCGTACCAGCTACAAAGGAGGAGACCTTGATCTCTTATGGGGCTGGGCTGGCTCCAAGGATAACAGATGGAGCCGCTGGAGACTTAACTTTGTCGCAGTCAATGCTGGGAGCCGACAGAGCCAAAGGTTTCTCAGTGATTTTTGTCTGTTCCAAACTCAGAACCGATGGCTTGGAGTGTTTCTTGGACACTTTGGCTGACTGAGGACCCTGAGACGAAGAATCTTGAAGGTTCTTCAGGAGGCCATGTAAAATAAGCTTATTTCTTCTCTCCTGCAGGACTGTGGAACTGAAAGTGTGACAGATTGAGCAAGAGTCCTGCAGGTGAACAGCCCTTAAACAATAAACACAACTCGTGTGCCAATCTGTAAGGGACATTTTCTGGCAACATGAGTCACATTTTTTAAACCAGAGGGTTTCGACTCTTTAGACATGGTAAACACTAATCAAGGAAATTTTCACAGCACCAGAAAAAACAGAAAGCTATCAAATAACAGTACACAATTAGTAACTGCAACTAGGCTGTAACAGGTAGCCCAACAACAAAAAATGAAGAGCTTCGTTTTGTTTTATTGTTTTTTGTTTTTTGTTTTTTTTTTTTTTTTTAAGGGGAGGAGAAAGAAAGGTGAGAGCCTCTAACTTAAACAGCAACTCCCCCGATGAGAGAGTCTCTAACTTAAAGGCATTTCCAGAAAAGGGTGATGAAAAAGGAAGAATTCTGTAATTTAAATGGGCTCTAAGGGGAATGCAAGGACTGAGGAGAAAAAACGACGGCCAAAAGCACCACAACAAGCAGAGAAAGGGGTCGTTAGACTAACGGGGGATAGTACACATACTAACAAGTCAATTCAACCAGAAAAATTAGACAAATAGCGATAAATAGAAAAAAGGCACAAAGTACTTAGCCTGAGCCTGTAGTAGCAGTCTCGACACTGCAAGTGGCAGTAGCTGTCGCTAGGCATGTTGGGATAAGGGGTAGCCTCAAGCCAGTAAAAGCTCTCGAGCTATAGTAAATCAGCTGAGTAAGAGCCAAAGATCGGCTCCGAACCTAACCAACCAACAAAAATGAAGGTGAGATGGGACAACATAACATCCACTGCTTAAAAGATGACTGAATAATACAGCTAGTGGTTAGGCTAACATTTTTTTAACTTCTTTAGTTGCATATTATAAAGTTCATTTTTTTGCTCACAGAAAATGGGATACTTTGATGCATTTTATTATTTCTGTTCCTTTTAAGTAAAAGTTTAGAAAGATGATTATTCCACCATGGTGGGTTTTTATCATGATGTTATTTGATGGTTTACATGTTATACTATTCAACAAAGACCTGTGACATAACTATTTTAATGTTTCCCAAACACTGCATAGTACATAATTATCTGTAACTGCATTCCAGTTCACAGCTGTGACTGACTGTATAAAACCCTGTAAATATGCATAGTAATATATAGCTTACTTAGTTATATATAGCTTTATCTTTAAAAAAGGAGGTGCCATATATTGGTATGGATCTAGGACGTTTGATCTCTCAACTTTAACGAAAGTGCTTTAACCGAAAAAGCGCTTTTGTTAAAGCATGTCAATAAAAAAAAAAAAAAAAAAAAAAAAAAACCTTACATTTACGTTTTTGCAGGGGGGCTGTGCCCCCCCCCCACACTTTAATATTCTCCCTCCAAGACTGCACTACAGTGGGGAAAAGGGAATGTTCCCTTATCCGCATCGTAATACGGCCTCAGCAACAGGCATACTTACGCGAAAGTGTTTCTTCGGTGAAAAGCACTTTTGTGTAAGTATGCTCACGCTTAATGGATTCAGACGTTTGATCGATCCATTGGTATATAGCTTTAAATGCTAATTAGCTACCTACAATGATTAGCATGTCATTTGGTACACAGACGTTTTACAGAACTCCATTTTTAACACAGGCCTCATAGAATTTAGGTTGTTGTTTGTCTTTTGGCTTTTCCCGGTTAGGGGTCGCCACAGTGGATCTCCGGTCCGCTAATGATTGGCAGTAGATTTTCACGAATGCCAAGGTCCCAGCTCGACGTTCTACCTTCAACGAAGGCACGCCCACTTATGCATGTCTTTCGAACGCCCACCCAACTGCGGGGAGGACATGCAGACTCCATACAGAAGGCACTCCCAGCACTCTAGCCGAGAATCGAATGGGAGAACCTCTTGCTGTGAGGCAACAACGCTACTGCTGCACCACCGCGGATTGCTACCTGATGTCTGTTATTTATTATTCCTCTTGATACTACATACACTAACAGTGAAATAAGTATCAAAGTCAAACTGGTATCTGAGATATGTCAAGATTTCATGCAAATTACTCAATTTAGATAAAGAGCCCCCTTACTTAAAACATTAAGTCTAAAAATAGGAAGGATTTTGAGCAACTTCAGACGATTCCAAACCTTCAGAGTGGAGATCTGGGATATAAAGGAGCAACCATACCATGAGAAGGCAAAGCAAGATATTACTCCAACCAAGTGTGAATTCTCTGGCTTTTAGTAAATAGGTTGCGATACAGCCAGAGACCCTCAAATCTTAAATCACACTCTCTTTGTTTTTGAAGGAGACCAAAGGATGAGCTTTGGTGTTTCTTCCATGGATTTTGGTAGAAGATGCAAAATCTGAGGAAACTGTAAGAAGTAGTTCAGGAATCTTCTCAGCAAGGGGAAACAGGAATCTTTTCGGCAAGGGGAAACAGAATGCAGACACCATCAGCTTCATCTTGCCCTGATGGCCTCAGCAGAACTAGTAGAGAACCACATTCTGCTGTGTAGCAGAAAGATCACTCTGTAGGATTTCCCACTCCTGGAATATTCTGATTAGACATGTCTTCTTTGTCATCTCCAAGCAGAACTAGAACAGTAACTGCAGCAGTCTGCCAACATATATTTACTGTCCCAAGATACAGACTGCTGTGAGATTGTATGGTCTACAGCCCACTGTTAAGTTCTCACTGCTCATAAATATAAATGGTATGTAGTCCAATCTCGTCTACATTCTTACCCGTTGGGTTCGGAGCAGAATGTCGGCTCCAACTCTGCCAAAACTTTTCTAGCTTGAAGTCTTTCTTTTGGCTGGGCTAAGATGGTATCCCATGCTGCACTGCTCTATATTCCCAGATCTCGTTTGCCGCTCTTGTAGCTCGGACATGGTCTCACTCTTGGCTGTGGCTAAGTACCCTTTTTTCTTCATTATTAGAGAATTGGTAGCAAACAAAAAGCTATTTTAATAGCTATTGTGTGTTCTGGTTTTGTATGGTGAAAAAGTTTGTGTTTGATCGTTTTTTCTGTGGTATCCCACTAGCTGTTCCAATGGGCTAGGTCCGTTTCAGTTAGAGGACCTAGTCTGTCCCTTGTTTCCTTGTGTTATTTCTTTTTACAGGTCTAAAACCGTTTAAATTAGAGGTTTTAGTCTTCCCCTCCTGTGTTGTGCCAAAGGATCGTTTTAGTTAGAGATCTTGAGATTCTCGTTTGTGGTAGTGTTTTTCCCCACCTTGTGACTGTTTTACTGTTGGTACTGTTGTCAGTTATTGTTGTCTTTGGTGCTTTGTTGTAGCCAACTATGTCCAAAGATTCTAAGGAGCACAAGCCCTCGGGCTTCAAGAAATGCCTTAGGTGCAGCTATAAGGTGTCCATTACCGACGGACATTCTGTCTGTGTGTATTGTCTGGGAGCAATCCATCTCCAGGAGTCGTGCAGTTTCTGTCATGCGTTTAGCCCGAGAGTTTTTCAGGAAAGGAAGAATAAGTTGATTTTGAAGGGACTTCTGAAACCCTCCTTCGAGGAGGGTCTGGAAACTACTTCCAGCTCCAAGACAAAATCTTCGAAATCTAAAAAGAGATCTCTGGCTCCATCAGTCTCCTCGGAGCCACCGGAGAAAATAGCAAAGTCTGCTTCGACATCCTCAGCTCCATTGTCCTCGGGGCCACGGGAAGTGTCTGTGGTTATGGAACCGGCATCGGCTCCAATCATTTTGGAACCTATTTGGAGCCGATCGCCTAGCATTAGGCCAGCATCACCTCCTCGCAGGTCCCCTTCAGAGAGGAGGTCTCGATCTCCCTCTCTATCCTCTAAATCCTCCAGAACCTTATCAGATGTGGACATCGATAGAGTGGTGCAGAGACTCCTTCAGTCACCGGTTTTGGCAAAATTGTTCTCTGCTCCGACCCATTCGGCTCCGGAGTCCATCCTTCAACCTGTTTCGATACTTCCTCCTCCGAGCGTATCTCAGCTTTCGGATCCGGAGTGCTCGGCTCCGTGTGATGTCCCCAGATCAGTTCCGACAGCCCCTCCTGGCTTATCGGTGCCGACATCAGCTCCGACCCCATTGGCGCCGTCCACTGGATTCAGGACTCAGGATTCTTCGGTCGGACCTAAGGGAGAGGCTTTGGGACACCTATCGGTTGCTAGTCTCCCTCTCAGTGCTTCAGCGTGGGGAAGTCTGACTCCTGTCGTGGTTTCGGAGGCTGGTCGCTCCTCGGACTCAAGGGGACCGGCCTTTGAGGCCATGTGGAGTGCGCTGGCCAGGTCGTCAGCGGCATCATGCGGGTCACTCACTCTGTCCCCTACAACACCGGTGCAAGTCTCTGATTGCCATCCATCTCTAGACAGCGGAGCCCCAAGGCCTCAGGGTACCCCCATGAGTGGTCCCCACATTTCTGAGGGCCCCCCAGAGTCCTTGCCTGAGGAGCCACCCAGAAAGAAGACGTGCAAGAGGAAGCACATAGATTCCCGGGATGAGTCTCTCATATCAGACACCGACCTCAGGGAATCGGAGGGGTCCCTCATGTCATCCTCTGAGGATGTTAATTTCTCTGACATACTAGAGATTTTGAAACAAAGAGGTGACTGGCCATCCAAAGCCCCCTCCGAGGAGGAGTTTGTCTTCCTGAAGGCCTTTGGTGCTCAGCCCTCCACCTCCTGGGTATCTCCACCCTTCAACGAGCTTCTGGATTTGGTCTGTAGAAGGGTGTGGGAGAGCGCTGACTCTGTGGAACCAGTCCCCAGGAGACCCAATACATTTTTGTCTGCTCCTCCAGGTAAGGAATTTCTGTCCAAGGGAGTCCCTGTGGATGCCGTGGTGGTGGCAGTGGCCACTGAGAAGGAATTAGCCGAGACTTCTTCCACCGTCCATCCTCCTAAAAAGGAGTCTAGGACCATGGACCGGTACGGGAAGCATACCCTTTCTTCAGCGACCTTTACCCTACGGTCACTGAATTATTTATCTCACTTTACACGACTCCAATCCAAATAAGCTCGTGCTAAGCCAAATCCCAGTTCAGTATAATAAGTAAATCAGCAAGAAAAAACGTCACTGGGAACTGCTGCTGTACGAATAAGTAAAATATTTATTAAAACACAAAAGAATACAAAGTTAACGCTTTCGGGCCAAAACCCTTCATCAGACAAAATACTCAAACAAACAGTACATTTTTAAATTATTCAACCACCAATAAGTGCTCAGTAAAAAGCCCGCCTATTTTTAAGGGTTGGCTTAATGGGTACCTTATCATTGAGCCATGGGTTAATGTGGGCTGTTAGATCCAGAATCCATCTGGACTCAATGGCTTCTGTCTTCAGCTTGATATCTCCACCTCTCCTACTGAGAAACACATTAACAATTACCCTGAACCTAAAGTGATGTGTGGGGTTGTCCTTGATATGGTTATATAAGGCATTATGCTCGTCACAATTCCTGATGGACGAAAGATGTTGCAAAATCCTAACCTTGAGCATATTGTTGGTTTTACCAACATAGTACCCTGGACATAACATACAATTAGCCAAATACACCACATTGGTGGTCCTACAAGTAGCTCTCCCCTTAAATGAGAAACTCTTTCCTGTTGAAGGATGTATAAAAGTTGTCTCCCTGTTGATGTAACTACAGGCCTTGCAGCTCCCACACGGAACAGTACCTATAGACCTGGGTAGACACATGACATCATTGTTACCTCTGTCATAACAGAGTATGTCTTTGAGATTCTTATTCCTCTTGTAACAGAACTGTGGCACATCCCCTACTATGTCTTTCAAATTGCTGTCACTCGTAATGATGTTCCAGTTCCTCTTAATGATGTCACATACCCCTCTGATGTTACTCCCATAGGTTAACAGCACTCTAGGTTTAGTACCCCTCCCCTTGCCATTGTGATCATTATTTAAATAGGGAGACAACTTTTATACATCCTTCAACAGGAAAGAGTTTCTCATTTAAGGGGAGAGCTACTTGTAGGACCACCAATGTGGTGTATTTGGCTAATTGTATGTTATGTCCAGGGTACTATGTTGGTAAAACCAACAATATGCTCAAGGTTAGGATTTTGCAACATCTTTCGTCCATCAGGAATTGTGACGAGCATAATGCCTTATATAACCATATCAAGGACAACCCCACACATCACTTTAGGTTCAGGGTAATTGTTAATGTGTTTTTAAGTAGGAGAGGTGGAGATATCAAGCTGAAGACAGAAGCCATTGAGTCCAGATGGATTCTGGATCTAACAGCCCACATTAACCCAGGGCTCAATGATAAGGTACCCATTAAGCCAACCCTTAAAAATAGGCGGGCTTTTTACTGAGCACTGATTGGTGGTTGAATAATTTAAAAATGTATTGTTTGTTTGAGTATTTTGTCTGATGAAGGGTTTTGGCCCGAAAGCGCTAACTTTGTATTCTTTTGTGTTTTAATAAATATTTTACTTATTCGTACAGCAGCAGTTCCCAGTGACGTTTTTTCTTGCTGCTACTTTACACGACTCCAGAGAGATCTCCTCAAGGAGCTTGGAGATACTCTCACTGGTAACTGTTCTGAGGCGGTGACCCAGACGGTTAACGCTCAGATGTCTACCCTCAATTCCATCATTAACTCCTCCATGAGGCTGATCTCATATGCAGCTGATGGAGCGAGTAGAGCAGCGAGTTTAGGAGTTGCTCTTAGGAGACAGGCCTGGATGTGCCTTTGTCATTTCGCGGTGGTCTTCAAGTCTTCATTCACCGATGCCCCTTTCGATGGTTCTTCTTTGTTCGGAACCAAGGTGAAAGACACCCTCACCAGGTGCGAGCAGGAGGGAAAAACTCTGTCTGCTGTAGGAGTCCATTTTTTCCCTTCCCTCTAGGCCTTATCCCAAGGCCCAGAGGGGTGGCAAAATGTGGTTCAAGAAATCACAGAGGTTTTTTCCTGGTGCACAAGGTGAGCCCCCCTTCAGAGGCAGAGGAGGGGGTGGTTATTCAGGGAGATGCCGCCCTAGAGGCAGAAGAGGCCCCTGCAACTCGGGAGACAGCGATTCCTTTCTTGGTTCTCCCCAAGTGTTTCCTTATCTGGACGACTGGCTCCTTACTGCCACCACCAGGCATCTACTAATTCAGACCAGGAATGCTACTATAAACCTATGTCAACAGTTGGGCATCACATTGAACCGGGAAAAATCTGCCTTGTTGCCCTCACAGCGTGTCACTTTTATAGGCGCAGAACTAGACACCACCCTCATGCGGGCATTTCTACCACAGGAAAGAATCAGAGTCCTACAACAAGTTCATGCCTTGCTTCCCCTGAGAAGAGCAAAGGCAAGATGGGTCCTCCAACTATTAGGGACAATGGCTTCGACGATTATGTTAGTCCCTCTGGCAAGGTTACATATGAGACTCCTTCAGTGGCTACTTTTTGCCCAGTGGTCTCTCCAACATCTTCCACTTTCTTACCCTATTCTACTCACGGACAGGCGCAAACAGGATCTCAGTTGGTGGCTTTGCACCGACAACCTTAATACAGGAAAGCCCTTCATTCCTGCATCCCCGATTGCCACTGTGATCACGGATGCCTCCCAGATGGGGGGGGGGTATTATCTAGGCAGGACAGTCCAAGGCACGTGGCAAGAGCACGAGATGCATCTGCATATTAATGTCTTGGAGATGAGAGCTGTGTTACTAGTGTTGCAAGCACTTCAGAGCTTTCTTCCTCTCGGGGCTATTGCATTCCACTCAGACAATATGTCAGTGGTGTGGTATCTGAACAAACAGGGAGGAACCAAGTCCTATCCCCTTTGCAGAGAGGCCATGCAAGTGTGGCAGTGGGCAGTGTCTTCCCAACATTTTCTGGTGGCAACGCACATTCCGGGGAAGTCCAATGTGATCGCAGACAGGCTAAGCAGAGCTATTCTGATGCCTTACGAGTGGTCCCTGAACTGTCAAGTTGCGGAACAGATCTTCCGCAGGTGGGATCAGCCTTGCTGTGACCTCTTTGCCAGCCCCCTCAATGCCAAATGCAGCAGCTACTTCACGTTGATCCCCCCTCAGGGGGAGTCACCCAGGGATGCTCTAGTCCACGATTGGCCCTCTGGTCTACTATATTCCTTCCCTCCAGTTCCCTTGCTGTCAGAGGGTATTCAGAAAGCGCAAGCCTTGGGAAGCAGAATGATTCTGATTGCCCCACGCTGGCCTCGTCAAATTTGGTTCCCCTTTCTCCATCCCTGTTTCATGGGCGCTCCTTGGATTCTGGACCCACAACCAGACTTACTGATGCACATGTCAGGGCAGCTCCATCCCTCTCTTTAGATCCTCTGGCTGAACAGCCTGGCTACTGCACTTCCGTCATTAGTTAGGCTTCATCATTTTTCACCGGAGGTGGTTCATATTTTATCTTCCTCTCATAAACTCTCCACCAGGAAGATTTACTACAGTAAATGGAAGAGGTTTTCAGTCTGGGCTCATACCCAAAAGATTGACCCTTACACGGCTCCAATTTCGTCTGTACTGGAGTTCTTGTCGATGCTCTTTAATCAGGGTTCAGCGGCCACAACCATTAAAGTTCAATTGGTGGCGATTTCTACCTTTCATGTCGCAAACAAACCTAGTCTGATGGCTCATAGACTCTGTAAGGCTTTTCTGAAAGGCACTCTGTTACTTCGTCCTCCAGTATCGGAACCCGTCATGCCTTGGGATTTAAACTTTGTTCTACAGGCTCTTACTTTATCCCCCTTTGAGCCTGCAGCCACTTGTGGTTTAAAATTCTTAACTTGGAAGACTGTCTTTTTAGTAGCCATCACGTCAGCCAGATGCGTTTCAGAGCTTCAAGCCTTATCAATCAAACCCCCTTATTTGATTTTTCATAAGGACAGGGTTTCTCACAGACCCAACCCTTCCTTTCTTCCCAAAGTGGCGTCAGTCAGTAACTTTAATCAGTCTATTGAGTTGCCAGTGTTTTTTCCCCAGTTCTCAATCAAGGCAGAATTTAAATTTCATCAGATGGATGTGCACAGACAATTACGTTTTTATCTGCACAGAACCAAAGACCTCAGAAAATCTGATCAGTTGTTTGTTTCCTTTTCGGAAAACAGAATTGGGTCTCCTGTCTCCAAAGTCACGCTATCCAGGTGGATCTCCAGTTGCATTTCTTTCATTTATTCTTCAGGGGGTAAAGATTTACCGTTCCCGGTGAAGGCGCACTCTACTCGGTCTGTATCTACATCTACAGCCTATCAGGCCAGATTGTCTATGGATGATATTTGTGCTGCGTCTACTTGGGCATCTCCTCACACCTTTGTTACTCATTACAAGTTGGATTTGGTATCTAGGGGCAGGTCTTCCTTTGATTCCACAGTGCTCAGGAGTATTTTCCACTGAACCTCCCAGGATTTAGGTGCTAGGGACGCGGGTAAGAATGTAGGCGAGATTGGACTACATAACATCAAGAAGTTATGTACTCACCATAACGTTCGATGAATGTAGTCCATCTCGCCTCACATTCTTACTTACCCCCCTCCTTCTCCCTTCCTGGAGGATCTGGAGGTTAGGTCTGGTTTTAGAGCTCCCTTCATTCTTGGTTTGTTCTTCCTTTCCTTGGGTGTTGTTATGCATGAAGAATGAGTGCTGGTGTTCGCAGCAAACTAGATCTAGGGATATAGAGCAGTGCGGCATGGGATACCATCTTAGCCCAGCTAATAGAAAGACTTCAAGCTAGAAAAGTTTTGGCTGAGTCGGAGCCGACATTCGGCTCCGAACCCCACGGGTAAGAATGTGAGACGAGATGGACTACATACATCGAATGTTATGGTGAGTACATAACTTCTTGTTCTATAACTTCCTGCTTGTTTACATACCATACTATATTCTAACTGCCTGAACAAAGCAGAAAATGCTCAAGGGACTCTAAACCCATCTCTATTTATTGGGCTTGGAAGACAAGAAACACTGTCATTTGCTCAGTAATGTCCTGTTTCACAGTAATATCTGGTTCTGAACCAAAACTAGAGAAATGTAATGTACAGGGCGTTAATGAATATTATGTAATGCAAAAATGATAGTAAACTAGTATGTAATATCAGAAACCAGCATTACCACCTATACATATTTTAAAATGTTTGCCTAACTGTTAAAATCCATAATTGTTGTAGACTGAGAGGATCCTGAGGGACCTTTATCATTTTTAGAGAAGAAAGCTTCTTTTAGGAAGAAGCAGGCATTTTTTTCTCTTTTACATGACTTCCGGTACTTTCTAAAACATGATCTTCCACAACCTGAAACATTTCAGAAAAGCTTCCTAGCTTATACATCAAAATTACGTTCTTATCCAAATCGGGTTTCCCCTTTATTTTGAAAATCAGGGGAAAAAAAGTTGTCAGTTCTTTGAGACCTCTCTCTCTCTCTCTGCCTAAAATGTCTGTCAGGATTTGCGAGGGACATCCAAACTCTTGAATCCTTCAAGTAAGGCTGGGATGTCAGCAGGAGACAGCTTCATAACAGTTGCACAGACTCACACTCAGAATCAACAGCTACAGCTCTCTCAAGTTTTGCTAATATAGCTCTGATCCCACTTTTGGTAAATTATCATTTATATTCTACACTGACCCAGCAATGGCCCATGATAATAAAACTGGCTTGACTATTTAAAACCCATAGTGAAAGTGTGATAGGTGAGAACACAATCCAGTGTCATTCATTACATTAGAGTCTACATTTGTTGAATTTCACCTATGAAACATTACATCAAAATGTATTTCTTTGACTACTGCAAATGATTGGTGAAGTGAGGCTTGTCAGACATTAGCAGTCTTAAGTGAATGGGTACATTCTATTCAGTTATGCTGTTAAGTTACAGTGAGGTGTGTGTTTTTCTCACAGGCCAGTACACAGTGGGATATTAAAGTTTGCCTTTTTCTAATAGCTGTGCAATCACAGTAGATTGTGTGTGTGTGTGGGGGGGGGTGGGGGGGTGCAGGTGGCTTGTTCCCTTCAAAAATGGTATTTTTAGCACTTCATTAGGTTTTAATGCATCTGATGGCTTTGACAAAACCCATTAGTTTAGATGTTTTGAGTTTGGTATATCAATTCTTATGTGCCTTGACATCAATGAACTGATATAGACCTTACATGTTTTCCTCATCAGTGCCAGTATCCCAGGATCCCTATCTGATGAAGGACTTGCTAATTCAAGGACTCTCTGTGTATGTGTGTTGCAGTCACATTATGTGGACTCAGTTCACATCTGGATGTTATCTTGTTTACCTAAACATCTAAAAGCTGCAGTTTGTAACACTGATTTCTGCACTGTTTCTTTGACAGAAGGGAGAGTAGGAGGAGGGTTTACCAAAATGGAGGAAATCAAAATACATACACCTGGGTGAAGATACTGACTTACCTCACCAGTTATATTCCTTTATCAGGGTCATTATCTTTAAGGACTTAATGTCTTTAACAGGCAAACCTAATGAAAACAAATGACAATGTCAACACCTGTATAAATAAATAGAAGGAAGATGTGCTATTCCGTATAATAGTCATCATTTTCTTCCTCCCATTCTTTGTTTTTCTTTTAAAGTAGAAAACAGAAATTTAGAACCTGTACTGGAGGTCTTTGTAGACAAATCTCTTTTAGAACATAATTATAGAAGAGTAATAGAAAACTTAATATTTAACAGTTTCTGGAACCATGCTAATGTTTTCAATCTATGTTGGTTTTGTGCAGTAAAACATATTCCATTATTTATTTCCTTACTATGTTCAGATTTCTTTTTCTTACATGTCTTTTTACACATCTTATGACATTGGATAACTGATGAAATATTGTCTGCTAACCTGTGTCACAGCTAAAGGCGGTCTGCATACCAGTTTACTCCTCCAGTTAAATAAATATAATATGATATATTTTTTAAATCAATTACCTCGGTAGTGACATTTTTGTTGGATGCCTTTTTCATGGCTCCTACTTTATTTTATTTACACTTTTTTTACCAGGTTACTCTTACTAGGACAATGCAAAATTAATCCGACTACCTTGCGTTTTGTGCTGGAAGATCAGACGGGTTCTGAGACTACGGCACAAAGCATAACACTTTCTCTTTACCTCTGTAGTGGTAACTGACAAAGGTATTCCACCCTTTCTAGTTTAAGAAATCAGCAAGTGTGATCACCTCTGTTGGCTTAGGGGATGGAAAGAGCTTAGTGTATTTTTTTTTTTTGGCTCTCCTTCCCTTTGCATTCATTTTAGTCTTTGAGAGATTTCAGAGATTTCCCCATGACCTTTCAGATAAAGGAGAAAAACACATTTTTCATTGTGATGTCATACACTACTTTGCCAGTGCAAGTAATGCACCACTTAGTCATGTTGTCCTTGTTTATTGTTTTAATACTGTAAGTCAGAACTGCTTGTTGCCAAGACATGTCATAAATATTTTGCAATAAATCGTGAACTAGAAGGTAAACTCAAAATATGCGTGTAACATTTATATTCTGATATTTGCACATGGGTCACACGAAAATAAATTTTGGAAAAAGGAAAGCCTTCATTGAGGGTTAAAGACCAGGATTAGAACAGATCATTAACTGTGCTTTTTTAAGGTTGTATGATACAGCATCTTCCCATAAGACAGCCTTTATATTTGTTTAGGTCTTTGCTGATTCCTGTCCAGCATTTGTTTTTACTTTGTTTATTTTTAGGAATTGTCAGTGTAGATGAAGTAAGTAAACTGCTTTTGTCTGTCAACAGCTGAGCTGGTGAGAGACCCAACCCTTGAGGTAGAGTATTCAAGTTAACAATCGTAGCTTTTGCCTCATCCCTTTCTTATGACGTTCTGCATTGTTTGAATAGCTGGCCCAGCTTGCTTACTGGAATGAAGAAAGTGATGACTGGTCATTAACTTGTCTGAATTACCACTGATGCAACAGTCTTCTGAATTGTATATTGCTTGCCAGTGTCACATACAAGAACATCAGGTATCTTTTTTTCTCAGAGACATAAGGCCCCTTTCATAAAGGATACTTGCTGCCACACAAAGTGTTTATGCTGTAGAATGGCATGCAGAATCCTTTACAGTCCCTGAAGGTACTAGTACAGGGACTAAGACTGTGCACAGGATCTTGCTGCATTAGATAACCATAGTAACACAAGCACAATTATCTCTGCAAATAAACTCCCAGATCATATGCTTTTCACAGGACCTACAACACTGTTGCACTCAGTTGTTCATATTGTATAAAGTACAGGAGTCCTGTGGTCCTGTGGCATAGAAGCAGATATTGTGGTCTTTGTGACCACAGTGATCATCCTTTCCTGCTAGTATGCCCCTTAGCAGACAGTGCTCTCCACTTGTCCATAGGTACTGATGGCCTTTTTCACATGTAGTCACTATAGTTAGCCCTTGTGTACCAGAATGATTGTCCAGCCATAGATGTGTAAGATAAGCATTATGGTTCCTGTTCTGAAATTGTGTTGTGGCTTTATCCAGTGCCATCCACTATGGATGATTTGCAATTTTGGGTCATATCCATCCCATAACTGTTGGAAACCCTATTGTTGTAGAGAGGATGTCGTATAGAAATGCATCCAGGTGTTGTCTATGTTGTATTTAAGCAGTGAGGTGGCAAAAGACATCTGTTAGAGCTGATATCTGTGACAACCTCTTGGCTGCTAATGTAAGCAGAGCAGCTTTTTCTAGCAATATGTTGAATGACTTTGTTTAAGTCAGATGCTACCATTCAAAAAAGATGGTTAGCTTATGCAGGCAACAGACCTGACAACTTATACCTTATCTGAAACAGATTACCTATTTAGACCAACATAGCATTGGTGTCCCATGTTAACACTGAAAGTCTACACAGTACTGCTGGATATTACAAGCACAACTACTCTTGGTTCACTGTAACATATCAGGTGCTCATGTATGCCATTCAAGAACACAGGATGAGGGTGTGTCAAGGAGATGAAAATATTGTATCTGTGCAGTGTATTCATGAATCTCCAAGACAGATTTTAATGCACTAATTATGCTTGTTCTTTTCTTATCTATGAGCCTGATGAATAGTAATCCACACATATGAGTTAATGTTTCTAAACTAGAGTAAATCTTTGCCCACTCAATTCCATGGGTGAACAGGTACTGGGTACGGTAGTATTTCTTCCTTTGAATTTATGGGATGCATTGTAGATAGCTTAGCTTTGTACTAATATCTGAGTTGATATTCCTGCTCAAAACATACATCTTGATTTTTCTTTGCACTTTATTATTCCCAACTTCGATATACATCTTCAGCAATTGTTTGCTCAACTAATTTAGCCTTGTACATCAGATCTTGGAAATAAGTTAGTTCTTCCCTAAAAGAAAAATAATGCTAAACAACTTCATTTCTGGTGATTTTTTTTCCTTCAGATCCTCCCTTCATTGTAATGTCTGTCAGTAGTTGCCTTTCTAAATCAGTATCAGTATACTTCTGAAATTCTTTACTACCTGTAGTGTCACTTCTAATTATATTACCCAAAGTATTTCTAGCTCCTCCTCTTCTAACATTTCTTTTTGTTGATCTGGTAAAGCATCTGCAATGTGTAGTTCTTTGCCTAGTCTGTATTTTATTTTTAGAGCATACCTCTTTAGATTGTATAACAATCTCAGATGTGCCTTCTATAAGGCCTTTGTGAAAATATTTTGTAAAAGTTTATGCTTTGCAAAGGTTTGTGATCTCCTTCCACCTTAACGCCTCTTTTTTCATCTGAACTTCTATTTTGTGTACCTGTAAATGCTGTTGACCTTCAGGCAACTGATCAGCTCTCTGGCATGATCACAGCTCCTGTAACATTCTGACTGGCCTCTACGTGCAACACAGCTAGCCTCTTCACGTTGTACTACTTTATATGGGCCTCTGTGACTGGTTTCTTCCACATTTATACACTGTTGCCCTCTTCAGAGTTCCATTCCTAGGCTATGTATTGCTGTAACAGCTTTCTTGGTGATAGTTCTCAGCTGTGTTGGATACAAGTTTTAAGGATACTTAATTTCAGGATGCATCTTCATTCCTAAATACCTCTGTAATGCTTTCTTTTCTTCTGGATTGAGCATTTGCATAGCTGCCATTCTGTTGTTTTGTTAAAATATGACACATTTATTTCAGACTTGTCATTCTGATTTTGTAGTCCTAGGCTGAGACTGAAATCCAAAATGGGTCCAGTGAGGTCAGTGCCCTACCCCAGTTAACAAATTCATAATCAAATACAAAATAAATAAAACATCTGTTCTAATTAATCTTGAAATTTTGCCTGATCTATTCATGGGTCATTTCTCATTGTGCCTTTATTCTTAGACTCACACTAATATATCAGATACGTCTACAGTGGCTTTCTAAGCCTTCAACTACTTAGACATAAGCTCTTTCGAACATGTCTGTAGCTGACAAAATGCCAAATAAGAGTCAAAATGCTCCTTTTTTTTTTACAGTGGCATATTAAATGCACATAATTTAGAGCTTTCTTGATCGCCTTTTATTTGCCAAAAAATGGTTTGCATCTAGTACTGAGAAAAGCTTAGCACTGGACACTACTTCAGCTGTAGGGATTAGACAATGTTCTGTATTAACCACTTTTTTCAGATCTTGCAGATCAATGCAAATGTGATTCTTGTCCACCTTTAATTAGTAACCGTACTGTTAATCCATTCTTTGCCTCTAATTACTTCTTAATGCATCTGAGTTCTTTTTACTCCATAGTTCCTGTTTAGCTTTAATTTTAAGTACCATAAAGATAAATTTCTGGGAGTATTAATTACTTGCACTGCATCAGGTTTTATATATAGCATTATTCTGGAACACTTTGTAAGCCTATAAGCAAATTAACTTAGTCCTGTTGGGCATTATTGCTACAAATTCTGCACAATATCTGAAATGTCTCTCTGATGGTGTAATTGATTTTGAAAATTTGCAGTCTGTTTTTCAAATTGTGTGTTCTTTTTACTGTTCATACAAGCCACACTACTCAAAATATTAGAACTCAGTTCTTAACTACAGATGTTTGAAAAAGAAGCTGTACTTTTTTTAGACTTCTACTTACATTACAGTTTTGGATTTAATAATGCCGCCTAGGGGCAAAATAGGCTGCGGTGCTTTTAGAGCTTTCTCTTCACTACCAGGCATTCTCAAAATTGTAAAAGCATCTTTTGATAAGATATTGCTGTCTGTATCTGATTTAAATTCAACTCACTTTTCATTAATTCTCAACATTTTCCAACAGTCACCCTTGCACTGCTGTTTCAGTACTTAAAATACATTTTCAGATTTCACAGTATGGAATCTTTTCACTATAAGAGAACAATTTTCACTTTTTTGTTCAGCATCATTCAAATTATTTTGAAAACACTTGTGGCACTCAGAAGCAATTGTCATATAATTTTAATGAAATACCATGATGAGTGTCAAGACGCAGGGAGTGGTCAGTTTAAAAACACAAGTAGCACATCTGTACTGTGAGAGAAGTAGCATGCTATTTATGGTATGCAAATGACTTCATAATGGCGTGCATCTAGGTGCCCGCATGCTAAAAACTCTTCACATACTCATATAACAAACTCGGACATGAGGCTGTAATCCAGAAAGTATACTTTTAACTTGAGTAGTGGTGGTCATGTATTCCGAATGTCAGGATTTCTCAGAGTATAGGAAAAAGTGGGGCTTTGATGGCCATGCGAGTGCAATTGGTGAAACCCTTGACTTCAGGGAAATGGGCTACATTATAAAATGTCCGCACAGTGATTGTTCTTTTTTTCTGCTGTGTTAACCATATATGTTCCTACACATACTTGTGCTTTTAAGTTAGGAGTAGCAGTATTAACTGAGCAGAAAGTGTTGCTGCCCACTCTGAGAGCCAGTTTCTATGGTGTTGTGAGCTGTTGCTGGTGTGTCTGGCACTGGTTATCATGCCATCACCTCCACAACCAAGACATTGACTGCTACCATATGGACAGAGGTACCATATAGAAGTGTGTGTGTGTGTGTGTGTGTGTGTGTGTGTGTGTGTGTGTGTGTGTGTGTGTGTATACTTATACATGTGTGTGTATCTATACGAATCTACTTCAGATGACTGAAAACTCAAAGTACTGATTTTCATTTTACTGAAACTAGAGTACCTAATTTTCAAAATACTGAAAACTCATTTGAATGAGTCTCATTATACTGAAAGCTTACAATGCTGAATTTCAAAATATTGAATTTTAAGACATAGATGTGAAGTTTGTTTCCCCTCACCTGTGACTTGCTTGTAAAAAAAAAAAACAAAAAACATTACTGTAACTTAAAGTGCTGACTGTCAGAATACCCATATTAGCGTAGAAAGTAGTGTTGTAATGTTTCTAAATGTGAGTACGTCTCACTACATTTTTTATGGGAAGTATGTAAAGTAATATGGCAGACCTTTTGTATGCTCCTGGCAGTAGTGACAGTGTGTACAGTACTGTAAGGTAAGTAAAAAGTATATGCCCTTTTCCCAGACTGTAGTGTGATCTTGGAGTTGGTATATATAGTTGGGGGTGTGTGGGGGGTGCAGAACCTCACATTGGCTGCCTACCCAGTGGGACAAGACTGTTTGTGTAACATTAACCATCATTGTTCCAGGGATCTTTTAGCATCTGACAGTGGACACTTTGAGTTTTGCAGGTGTTAGCCTCTCAGATCCTACACCACTTCCTTGACATGATGCTGCAGCATGTGAAGGATTATGTATGGTCTCCATGGACAGAAAAGGAGAGTCACTGCATACAGTACAGGCATTTTGCAATGTATCCCATTTCCCCGAAGGCCCAGATGATATTGGTTGCAAAATCAATAGCACTCTGACTTCTGTGATATCATGATGTGCATGGAGCAAAGCAAAGTCCAATGTTAAACTCCAGGACCACAACAGCAGTTACATTTTAGGAAAAAAAAACATCACTGAAGACATACAGTACCACTAGCCATGTGAATATCATTGTATATCACAGCAAAAAAAAAAAAAAACAGCAGACTAGTTTTAGTTAAAAAAGCTTCTCCATGCAGTCGCCCTTATATTACATCAGCAAACTGAGCTACTTCAACAAGCTCGAAGTTTAAAAATTTCAAACGGCCAAGATCATAACATCAAAGTTTTGAAAATTCAAAAACCTAAAAAAAATAAATAAAAACAAAAAAAAAATGTTTATGTTTTTGGTGGGGGGGGGGGGACAAGACCCCTGCACCCCACACCCCCTGTTAATTAAATATACCAACTCTGAGGTCACACTACAGTGAGGAAGATGGTAAATATCCCATTCTGTGTTGTACAGTGATCTCCATTCAAAACGTTCAAAGTTTCAAAACTTTGATCTTATGGTCTTGGTCTTTTGAAGTTTGAAGTTTTGAAACTTTGAGCTTCTGAAGGGGATCCCAACAAACACACTTAGTAACAACAAGAAAGATTTAATAGCATGTAATAGTTTGATGTCCATCATTATAGGGCAGACCATCTTATTAAACCTAATGGTTTATTGCCTCTAGTGACCAAAGGATAATACTGTAAGTATGTATATAATTTCAATACTAGTACATAATACTGTATAGAGCAGTGGCCCCCAACCACAGCGCCATGGATCATTTGGTAAGGGGCCGCACAGAAAGAATAAAAAACTTTTTATGTTGGGTGCCATTTGTTCATAAAAAAGTGTGTGTGTGTGTGTGTGTGTGTGTGTGTGTGTGTGTGTGTGTGTGTGTGTGTGTGTGTGTGTGTGTGCTCAATGACAGAACCCACACTGTGAAAGTAGCAGACTCCAAATCTGACTTCAAACCAGTGACAAGTGGAGTACCACAGGGTTTAGTCCTGGGTCCCTCTCCTGTTTGGTATCTACTTCTCTGAAGTACAGGCTAATACAGAAGGTGTGTGTGTGTGTGTGTGTGTGTGTGTGTGTGTGTGTGTGTGTGTGTGTGTGTGTGTGTGTGTGTGTGTGTGTGTGTGTGTGTGTGTATGTGTATCAGTGTTTTTATATTTCTGTGTGTGATTGAATGTTTTCTGGAATTCATAAATTCCAATGCCTTGGATCAACTTATCCACACCCCCACCAGGGGCAGCAATATCCTAGACCAACATGGTCAACCAGTATTCCACATCAGAGGCCAATTCCTCATTGGTCAGATCCAACCACAAGCTAATCACCCTAGACACCCCCCCCCCCTCCCATTAGGGAAACCACCTTAAAAAATGTCTCCAAAGTCAACTTCATGCTTTTTAAGACAGAAGTGGCAAACTTCATGACAGCCATGCAGATGGACACTAGAGGTACGACTGCTGAATCCTACACAAATGCACCTTATAAGCACTTACACGAGTGCATGGATCATGCAATTCCTAACAGAACCAAGATGCTATCCTCCAAAAAAAGGAAGCCAATCTGGTGGTCCCCTGCCATAAAAAAAACTCTAAAACAGAAGAAAGAAACTGTTGCAAAAAAGAGTAAAATCCCATGATTGGAGGAACTCCCTGGTCAGCCTCAGTAAGAAGCTGAGATCCCTCATAAAATCCTCCAAAGCTAGTTACGAAAACAAAATTGCACCGATTCTAAAGACAACCACAAAGCATTCTGTAGCTATGTCAAGAATCTCAATGGCAATACTCAGATCTGCTCTGAGTTACAGCACAAGGGCACTAAGTAAACAGAACCAACCGATATTGCCAACAATCCTGGCAGATAGGTTCAGTGCTAACTTTACCCCCATCTCTATACCGGAAGAATGCAAAATTCCTGTAATCATGGCTGCACAGGTAAAAACCACACTCTCCAGAGCCAAGAACACAGCATCCATGGGACCTGACAACATCTCAGGCTGCGTTCTACATGAACTACAGAACAAACTGGCACCCCACCTAAGAACCATGTTCAGTCATAGCCTCACCTCAGGATTTGTGCCCACTGAATGGCGCACAGTGACGGTTATCCCACTCCACAAAGGGGGAGCCACCAAGGACCCCAGGAACTACCGCCCCATTTGCCTGACGAGCCTGGTCTGCAAGGCTATGGAACGTATCATCATGGAACTTATAAACAATGACATTAATAATCTCAAAAACTCTGGACCCCACCCAGTTCAGGTTTGTAAAAGGCAGAGCATGTCTCCTAAACCCAATAGACTTCTTTGAAGCAGTCACCAAAGCCGTAGATGAGGGTAAGGTGGTTCACACAGCCTATCTAGATCTCGCCAAGGCTTTTGACACCATCCCCCACTCTGGAATTATAGATAAACTCACTAAACTAAGTGCAAATCCCTATGTCACAAGATGGGTTGCCAACTGGCTCAATGACAGAACCCACACTGTGAAAGTAGCAGACTCCAGTCTGACTTCAAACCAGTGACAAGTGGAGTACCACAGGGTTCAGTCCTGGGTCCCTCTCCTGTTTGGTATCTACTTCTGTGAAGTACAGGCTAATAAAGAAGGTCTTTGGGTAATGAAGTTCGCAGGTGACTGCAAACTAGGAACCATAATCAAAACTCCTAATGATGTGGACATCCTGCAAAAGGGCCTCACTGAGACAGATGCCAGGTGTCAAAGCCATGGCCTCAAGCTCAATGCCAAAAAAAGTGCATTGTCATACCTTTTGGTAAAAATTCTGTACCCATGAACTACCAAATAGGCGGTAGTCTACTTAACACCGAAAGTGTGATAAGAGACCTTGGGACACAGGTGAACAGTAGTCTCTCCTTTGATAATCACATTGCCACAGTAGTCAGGAAATCCTATGTGGCACACCTCATCACAAAAGGTTTCTCATCCAGGAAAAAAGAGGTCATTGTTCCCCTCTACTCGTCAGTCATTAGACCCATTATAGATTACAGCGCCCCTTTTGGTATGTGCCTCACAAGACAGCTACAGCAACTGGAAAGGCCGCAGAAATACCTCACAAAGAGGATTACCGACCTCAAACAGATGTCCTACACAGACTGTCTCAAAAAAGTCCAGCTTTACTCCATCGCATATCGCCTACTCAGAGGCAATCTCTGCATAACATACAGAGCTATGTCAAACCCAGAGCTGTTGGACATGCTCCACTTAAAGAAATCCCAATCCCTCCAAGCTGCACACACTAGAGACCTAAACCTTGTCACCACAATAAACAGAACATGCTGGAGAGATAGATTCCTGTCCCAGAGACTTCCCATACTCTTTATCAAACTACCTATCTATTATCAAACAAAGCTACACATTAGCACTTAAGAAAAATCGTGATGATTAGATGGGCGATATGAAATGCACCCCAGAGATCACTTCTGTGGCTCTGCTCAACAGGGGCACAGGAAAATAATTTTCTTGAGTGTTGAAAGCCAGGGTACCTTTTTGGCTAGGCTTATATAGGCCCTAGGGTCAATAGCCTATTACCTACCTATGAACCTGTGTGTGCATGAAAGTAGAATGTGTGTGTGTGTGTGTGTGTGTGTGTGTGTGTGTGTGTGTGTGTGTGTGTGTGTGTGTGTGTGTGTGTGTGTGTGTGTGTGTGTGTGTGTGTGTGTGTGTGTGTGTGAAAGCAGATGAGACTGTGTATGTGTGTATGAAAGAGAGTGAACAGTGAGATCAATCCGGTCATTATTTTACACTCGATAAGCAGCGCTTTTTGCTGTTTAGTGAGTGTAAAGTAAAAATAAATGAAACCAAGAAAAGTGTGTGTTTGTTTGTGTGTGTGTGTGTGTGTGTGTGTGTGTGTGTGTGTGTGTGTAAGCGATCCGTGGTGGCAGCAAGAGGTTTGCGTGTGTGTGTGTGTGTGTGTGTGTGTGTGTGTGTGTGTGTGTGTGTGTAAGCGATCCGTGGCAGCAGCAAGAGGTTTGCGTACCTTTCAAGTTCAACCTGTCTGCACAAGAAATCTGGACAGACCCACAAATAATGGGGACAAACAACCAAAAATAAGGACAAATTTTAAATAAATATTGCCCTTATAAACTTAGAAAGTTTCTAGAACAGGGTTTCCATTAACATGTATTATCTGAATGATATGAAGTCTGAAACTGAAATGCCTGTCATGATTTAATGCCTACAATCCTCAGTCATTTGCTTGAAAACTACACATTTTATGATAGGGTTACCACCAGTCCCACTTTGCGAGGGACAGTCCCTCTTTGGGCAGTTGTGTCCCGACAAAAAATTATAAAAATGGCAAATGTCCTGAGATTTTAGGACAAAGTAATTTCCTATATTTTATGTAATAGTTGCATAAAACAGTTATTCTGTATCTAAAATACCTAAATGTTATAAGAAACAGAATAAGCAACTAAAATGCTAGAAGAATAAGCTAGTATGTAGGCAAAAAAGTTAAGTTCTATCCTTTGTACTGACCGTGGGCATGTGTCGGCCTGTAAAATCTGATGTTTTTTTTCTGAAAATGTCACACTTTGGCCATTTGAAAAGGTGGCAACCCTATTTTATGAGGATGGGAGCAAACATACAAGCCAGAAATGTGGACAGTTGAAAGGTATGCTTTGTTGACTCTTAGCTCAAGATATCTTGATAAACCTAAAATAAACGGGGGACAAAGGCTCTAAATAGGAACATATTTTACCTGATTATTAAAATTTGTGTTGGCTTGCATTTTCTGAAACAGAGGTGTGCGTGAGAGAGTGACACTAAAGAGGTTTGCATACAGCTGGTCCTTTCAGCTGAAGAAATCTGGATAAACCCTGAAATAAAGTGGGAACAAAGGCTCAAAAATAGGAACACCTTTTATACTGCTTTTATAAAATTACAAATTTGCTTACTTAAAAGGATTTTAGTATGAATTTTCTGAAGAAAATAATAGTTGGAAACTCATATGTATGCCATTATTTAGTAATTTCAGTCTCCAATGACTTTCGACAAACCAAATGTTTTAGGAATAAGGGACCAAACAATAAAGTAAATGCCTGGATATTTTTAAGTGTTATATGTTGGATGTAAAATGCTTCCTCCAACATCATTAACATACTACAGCAAGTTTGAAACATTAGGTGGAGAAACTATTTTACATCAAAAATATATAAAACAAATATATAATACTTAAAATAATTAAGTCCAACACAACAATTTTACAGAGAGCCAATTCTCTAAGCACAATATTGGCCTCAGAGTGTGTGTTAATGTGTAATTAATGCCCTTCAGGGGTGTAGAGGCCCCTCTGCCTGTGGTGTCAGGCATCATTAACACCCCTTGGCGGGCGTTAATTACACATTAACACACACCCAGTCGGACATTATTGCCTGCTTATTATGTGCATGCTACAGCTGGTCCATGGAAAATTGTCTTACAT
Source organism: Protopterus annectens (assembly GCF_019279795.1). Lineage (NCBI taxonomy): Eukaryota > Metazoa > Chordata > Ceratodontiformes > Protopteridae > Protopterus > Protopterus annectens. The sequence goes on from NC_056730.1 coordinate 1,109,627,935, forward strand.
GAAAGTGGTCCGTGGTGCAAAAAAGGTTGGAGACCACTAATATAGAGGATTATGAGCATCTCAGCGATCATAACCTCCTTATTATATGTTTGAAACATGGATGATAAGAAATTCCCCACGAGAGCAAAGCTGTTTTTATGTCCCTAAAATCCAGTGATTTAAAATATGTCATGACGAATAAACATTTTTCTCACACTTCATGTTACACGCAGAAACAATAAGATGCTTTAGTGATAACATAGTAGTATAAACATAATTTCATTGTTGTTATTATGTTAAAAGAAGTCAATTAGAATATTTCTAATGAGTTTAATAATTTTTCACAATACATGTTTGTATTTATAAAGATTTATTATGTTATCTGGAAGGATTTACAATCCATCAGCTGCCAGGTGGTTTGAGATGCACATGGTGTTATATGCAGTGTGCCTATGTGCCATCCAGTCAATGCCCATAATTCCCACGTCACAACAGCAAGAAAAAAATCCTTACTGACCAAAAGTGTACTAATAAAAAGTTAAAAACTGAAAAGAGGCTAAAATGAAATGCAAAAAAAAAAAAATAAATATGCAGTATTGTCGCATTTGTTCGAAACTCTCATTCACAAATTACTCTACTCAGTAGCAAGCATCCCACTTGAAACTGATATGGCAATCTGGGATCTTGGTACCTAGGTTGCAGCTCCTTCTCCTTCGACCATCATATAGAGTCAGTAATTAAAAAATTTGTCTAGCACACAAATGATATCTGAAAGGAATCTCATCTAAGACAAAAAAGTTATCATCCGTCTGTACTCTGCTCTAATTACACCATTTGTAAAATGTGGTGCTCCCTTCAGCATGTACCTATCCAGACATATCATGCAGCTAGAAAGGCACCAGAAGTCCCTAACTAAATGATTACTGGTTTAAAGACACTTGGCTTCCAAGACAGACTTGAAACCCCAACCCTATATTCAGTCTCTTATAGACTTTATGTGATGATATATGTCTTACATTCCATACCATTATTGACCAAATCCTCCTCAGTCTCTTGCACTCTTACAAGACAAATCGCTTCACAAAACTCAAACTAATGATTTATATCTCCATCAAAATATAAATACAATATGCTAAACAGATGTATATATATATATATATATATATATATATATATATATATATATATATATATATACATATATATATATATACATATATATATATGTATATAATATATATATATATATATATATATATATATGTGTGTGTGTGTGTGTGTGTGTGTATATTGCCCAGAGTTTACACCATCTCTGAAGTAAATTACCTTCACAAGCAAAACAGACTTAATATCTTCATAACATTCAAGATAAACCATGACAATTTGAACTGCACCTTTAAATTAATTCCTGGCCTGATCCTATTTTGCCCTTCTAGAATTGGGAGTTGCATCATGAGGATGAGTAGTGGCAAGGCACAAATGGTATCTCAGGATTTGCCAGCACTGTTTTCAGTAGTCTGCTTCAACATCTTAATACCTCCCAGGATTTCTAAGAGGCAGTCTTAGTTATTATACTTAACCATACCTTTTGTTAGTACTAATTGCTACAGTATTGCCCCTCAGAGTAAGGCAGTACAGTTAGTGAAGTAGTACTCTTAAAAGTAGAAGTACGTCAGTCTTGCAACATTTATAGGTCTACTGAAAGGTACTTCTGTATATTGGTTTTATTTGGTACTAGTGATTGTTTGGTTATGGTTACTGAATATTTTTCAATACGTTTGGACATCATTTGAAGGAACAGAGCCTCTTTTGGTTCAGCGGTGCTCGGGGATATCCTTCCTTGAGGTCCTCTCAGGGTGGGTATTGTGGTGACTGCTGTCCATACTTGGTGAATATTTTTCTTTGATGGTTCTCACTTTAAGAGACAAAAATCGAGACCTTATTAGAAGACTTAACACAAGCCAGTTCTGGTTTGATGTTTAGAAATGAGGTAGTGCATTGCTGGAGAATAATGAAGACTCAATGTAAATGTAGGTAATTAACAGATATCTGAAGCAGAAAAAAAGCATGATGCATCCAGTTAATACCGACTTTTGCAAAACTCCTTTCTTGAAGATCTGCTGTTATGGTGAACACACATCTCAACTTTCTCACGTCATCTTTTCCAGTGCCTGTTTCTTAAGGCAATTAGAAAATGACAGTATCTGTCATCTCAGGGAATGCCTGTCAGTTGGCACTGAGTCACAGGGAAAGACTTTTGTAAATTAAGGCTGATTTTACTCATGTAAGTTTGTATTTGTACCTCATTCACCCCTCATAGTTTAGCATTACAGTATAGTACTGAGAAGTCAAAGTGAACCAATGATGTCTGACAAGAGAACATTGTGGGAGTGTTGTTTGGTACTTTAGTGAAAGCTGAAAAAATATTTTTTTGTGGTTGGGTTAAGAACTGTGGAGATTTGTGACCACTACTGTGATGTTCTTTGTGTTTCACTGTTGCAGTCATCGCACTTGGGTTATCTGCCTGCAGGTAGCCCTCAGTCGGCCTGAATACCAGAGTCTTGGGATTTCTACGTTGGATGATGTAACTTCTTCCATGACGTCAGGTCGTCAGGGGTATAAAACATGCAGCCAATGCCATTACATCAGCTTTTCTTGCTGAGCAGAGTCCGAAGCAGCAGCAGTTCACAAGTGCCGGATGGCCACCTCCTGAAATTTTCGTTTTTTGAGTTTCAGACTTGAAGTCTTCTAAAAGATAAGTACCCCATTCGGGATCCTTTTTTCTTGCTCTAACCGATGTCAGAAAAAATTAATAATTGTCTTGTCTGTGGAAAGCAAATACCTCACAGAGATTTTCATTCTTACTGTGTCACCTGTTTAGGCCCAGACCACAACGTCCCTCGCTGTTGGTTTTGTGCCTTGTTCAATGCCCAAACTATTCGTCGTCTGGCTATTTTTGTTGCTAAATTCTTTCTCTCGTTCTCCGTATTCCAAAATGGCTTTGATAAGCCGTCTGACTACCGATCTTCCAAAAAAACCGTAAGGATAAAGACAGAAACAGGCCTCATAGGTCCAAAACTGCCGACGATGCTTCCGTTAAGCTAGTCGTCAATCTGCTCGTACTCAGTGAGGTGCTTTCGCAGCCCCTGATACCCGCTTCTACAGATTTGCAGGTCTCTACTGAGACCCATTCGGAGTCTGGTATGCAGCGAGATGCTTCTTCGACTATGGAACCTGCAGATGTTTCTACCTTGGATGGGTCCAGAGCCGTTGTGCAGGCATCAGCTTCTGAGGGTGTATTCAAGCCTTCTGATGTTCATATTAAACTGACTACTTTGTTTCAAACCAAAAATACTGAATTTCTCAGGCCCAGAGTTCACACTACACATAGGAAACAGACAACCAAAGTGCATTCTCAGGCCCACATGCCACAGAAACAAATGCTTAGAATGGCTGAAGACCTTATTACTTTAATTAGGGGAAGCCAGCCTTCTCCCTCAAAAAGACCAAGAACTGATTTTCCCTCTGATTCTTCAGATCATGAGTCCAATGACTCTGACCCCTCTGATTACCAGGACGTACATTTATCTACCTATGAGGATTCTGATGCAGAGGATTCCATTCCCTCTGCTTCTCCACCAGAAGATTTTTATCTTGGTGAAACCCTGCATACCCTTAGAGAGCATTTCCGCTGGGAGTGCCAGGACTACCCACAGTCCAAAAAGAGACTCAGGGAATTTTTAAACTTGCCTCAGCACAGGCCTCTAGCTATCCCTCCTGTTCTGGAAATTGTAGATGATGTCTTCATGGAATCCAGCCTTACCCCTCATACTTTGCCTCCAGCTCCCAGGAAACCTGACGGGTACTACAGAGTACCTGACTCCCACAAATTCCACTTTAAGAATACTGCTGTGGATCCAGAGACCATTTCTCAGGGATCAAAAGACATTAAGGCTACAACAGCCAAAAAGCCTACCCTTTCTGACAGGGATTCTAGGGCTTTAGACAGATGGGGTAAGAAGGTAGAGTCTATATTAGATCAGCGAACGCTTAAAAAAGCAAATGCTGATTGATCGACCTTATGTAAGCGAAAGCTTACAATCTCGAACTGTCAGATCAGCAATTTTTTTCCAAGGGAAAAAAATTGCTGATCCAAAACACATACACACAACACAAGCACACCAAACAAGCAGAAATCCACACACATACACCTAAAATCTGACACCTAACCCTACACTAAACTATTCACACACCACTAACTATTCACTTACCTTAACCCAAACCCCAACCCTAAGGTCCGTCACTATCGCACACTCACCTCACCCGCTCCCTAACCCTAACTCCGCCCTAACCCTCATGTCCACACAATCGCACACATACCTAACCCACCCTAACACTCACATCCACACAATCGCACACTTACCTGAATCCGTCCCATAACCTTCCACCATAGCACTGAAAATACCGAAGCAACAGAAACGGACAACTGAATTATTTCCCTAGGAAAAAAATCGAGTTTCTGTTGCTTAGATATTTGTAACTTTCGCTAAAATAAGATCGATCAATCAGCGTTCGCTTGTTTAAGCGTTCGCTGATCTAATATAGACCCAGAAGGTATACACCTCTGCTACTCTTGCCATCAGGGCTTTAAATTGCCAGTTTCATATGTTAAAGTATCAGCAACATATTATGGAGCTAATTAAACAGAAAATTATGTTGACTCCTGATTGTGCAGAACATAAATATTTACAAGAGTTAATGCATTCTGCTAACCAAGTTTGAAAACGTACTTTGCATTGTGGTTTTGATGCCTTAGAAGCATCTTTCAGGGCTGCTGTCATTGGGTCTGTTCTTAGAAGGCATGCTTGGCTTAAGGAACAAATCTTGCCAGACCATGTCAAAGCAAAATTACTAGATGCTCCATTAAACCAAGAACGTCTATTTGGCACTAAAGCAGAAGAATTCCTCAAAAAGTTGGAGGAAAAAGCTAAATCTATGCAAACTGCTAAAGATTTCCTGCAGGTACAGCCACCTAGATTCAGTAGGCATTGGCCTTCTAAAAACTGGTCTTTTCCAGTCCCTCCCAGACTTTCTCAGTCCAAACTCAGGGGCAGCAGACCACCAAGACTACAGTCTTAGGGTATGCACAGATCTAAACAATGGAGTGCTCCCACCTCAAAAACAGGGAGTAGTGAGCCACCTTCCTATGGTAAAATTTCACAATGACGTATCCTTAACTCTTCCAAGCCTTGCCCAAGTACTTGCACCCTTAGGAGGAAAACTAGCCCTGCATGTAAAAAACTGGGAGTACGTTACCCAGGACATATGGGTCTTGAACATTGTATCCCAGGGATACAGATTCTACTTCCACTCACTGCCAACCCCAAGCGGATGGCCAGACCCCCTCCCCCCCAAACCAGTGGGCAGAGACCCAAAAGCAAGTACTTTCTCTTCTCAGTATCACTGCTATTCAACCTGTCCCAGCAGAGCAAAGGGGACAAGGTTTTTAGTCCAGACTGTTTCTGGTACCCAGAAAAGAAAACTCTTGGCGCCCTATCCTGGATCTGTCTATTCTCAACACCTTCCTAGTGGTTCCAGGATTCAAAATGCGTACTCTCCAACAGCTGCTTCCTATGCTAGCCAAGGACTCCTGGCTAGCCACCCTAGACTTAAAAGAAGCTTATCTGCACATCCCCATAAGGGGGGTCTTACAGGAAATGTCTACGTTTCAGAGCAGGCTCTCTGTGCACTTCTCTGCACTTCCCTGTGGCTTATCTACTGTGCCCAGGGTATTCACAAAATGCCTAGCTCCAGCCATTGCGTATTGCAGGCAGAGAAATATTCAAATTTACCCATACTTGGGCGATTGCCTGATTCAGGCGGACAGTCAGGAATTGCTACTCCAGCACCTGAAATTTGTAAAGAGACTTCTAACTTCACTGGGGTACACCATCAACGAAAAGAAATCAAATCTGGTATCCAGCCAAAAGATTGTATTCCTGGGAGCAAGCTTGAACACAACTTCCCAGATGGCATTCCTCACTCCAGAAAAACAAATTTATTTGACAACTACTTCAGTTTACTGGCCACCCAAACTCAGCTATCTGCAAGAAAAATACTGCAAGCCCTAGGGTTCATGACCTCTTGCATTCTACTAATTCCATATGCAAGACTGCATATGAGGAAACATTAATTGTACTTAAAAAGTCTCTGGTGTCAACATTCTCAGGACCTGGAAACAATGATTCCCATCATACCTTGCCTAAAGACAGAGTTCCTTTGGTGGGCAGAGGCCTGCTACCACAACAAGGAATTCCCTTTCACTCAACCCCCTGCTGCCCAAACCCTAACAACAGATGCATCAGACTATGCATGGGGGGCTCACATGGCAGGACAATGCATTCAAGGCAAATGGAGCCCAAAGCAAATGCACCTGCATATCAATCAAAAAGAATGTTAGCTGTACAGAATGCTCTGACAGCCTTCAAATGCCTTATTCTTCCAGGACAACTATTGATAAAGGCAGACAACACCACAGTTATGTGGTACATAAACAAGCAGGGGGGAACCCATTCCTACCCACTCTGCAGGTTAGCCATGGCTCTGTGGAATACAGCCTTGAGCAGTCGAGTGCACCTGCAATCTCAATTCCTGCCAGGCAAACTAAATTCACTGGCAGACAACTTGAGCAGAAATTTAATGGTCCCACACGAGTGGAAACTGGAAACCAAATCCTTCCAAGATTCTGATCCACAGGTGGGGGCACCAGAGGTGGACCTCTTTGCTTCCCGCAGAAATATCAGTTGAGCAAATATTGCACCAGAACTCCCCACAGCCAAGCATGAAAAGTGGATGCCCTGTCCTTTACATGGGAAAACATCTCAATCTATGCCTTTCCCCCTCTGCCCCTCCTCTCGAAGGTTCTACTAAAGATCAAACAGGACAAGCCAAGGACAATCCTGATTGCACCAGACTGGCCAGGCCAGCACTGGTATCCACTTTTGCTCAGTCTGACAATAGTGCCACCATGGCACCTGCCTCAGACCCCTTCCCTGCTGTCCCAGCAGGAGGGCAAGATTTTACATCTTCAGATACAAACCCTGAACCTAGCAGCCTGGCTCATCCCCTGAACCCATCACCAGCAACCCTCAGTAAACAGGTGCTGGATGTCATCCTTGAGGCAAGGAGACCTAGTACTAGAAAATTCTGTTCAGAAAAGTGGAAAAGATACCGTTATTGGAGCCAGTCTCAGGGAATGGACACAATTGTGCCCAGCTTACCTCATATACTAAATTACTTAACAGAAATGCTCATCAAAGGCCTATACTTCTCTTAAATTAAGATTCATGCCTCTGCCATCTCAGCTCATTATAATACTGAGCTACCCCTCTTCTCTCATCCTCTGGTCAAACAGTTCCTGAGAGGAGCTAAAAATTTAAGACCCCACCCCAGGAGAGCTCCCACTCCAGCCTGGGACCTTAACTTTGTATTGGAGAAGCTCACGCTTCCACCCTTTGAACCTGCTGCTACAGCAGATTTAAAATTCCTCTCCTGGAAAACAGCTTTACTCCTAGCCATCACTTCAGCAAGAAGAGTGTCTGAATTGCAGGCCCTTATGGCCATGGAACCCTTCATTATCTTCCATGCGGACAGGGTTTCCCTCAGGACTAACTCATCATTTATGCCCAAGGTGGTATCTAGTGTGTCTTTAAACCAATCCATTCATTTGCCAACCTTTTTCCCTAATCCTCAGAATAAAGAGGAAAGGATCCCACACTCCCTGAACGTGTACAGGCAACTTATCTGGACAGGACTAAACCTTTCAGAAAATCTGACCAGCTGCTAGTCAGCTTTGCTACAGGGGCAGAGGGCAGCGCCATTTCAAAGCAAACACTTTCTAAATGGATAGCGCATTTCCTCCATTTCTGCTACAAACACCATGGGAGACCTACTCCACAGGGGATCAGAACACATTCCACTAGGGCTACATCAACCTCTACAGCATTTCTCAGGAGAGTCCCTACCAGGGACATACTGGAAGCTGCAACCTGGAGCTCTGTACACACCTTTACCAAGCATTACCACTTGACTATCGTTTCTAAATCTTGAGCTGGATTTGCCACAGCAGTCTTACAGGGCCTGCTTGCCAGCCCTAATGCTTCTTGACTGCCTCCACCCTTCCTCAGCTTTGGGAATCAACCCAAGTGTGATGACTGCAACAGTGAAACACAAAGACCATAGTACAGTTGTGTACACTTACCATAAATGTAGATGTTTGAGTGTATTCACTGTTGCAGTCCTGGTTACTCTCCCTCCAGCCCTCTGACTTCTCTGTACTTCTACCTATCCTTTTTGTTTGGCCATATCTTATAACATTGGTATTTACTTTTTCTGGGGGTGTTCCACACCATGTAATTGCTTCCTATTTTGGGGGCTCCTGACATCTGGGGCAAGAAAAACTGATGTAATGGCATAAGCTGCATGTTTTATACCCCTGATGACCTGACATCATGGAAGAAACGACAGCATCCATTTATATGGACGGTGCAGTGGTGCAGCAGTTTGTGGTCTCACCTAACAGCAAGAGGTTCTTTGGCTTGATTCTCAGCTGGGATGCCTTCTGTGTGGAGTCTGCATGTCCTCCCTGTGTTCATGTGGGTTTTCTCCCATGTTACAAAGACATGTGTCTGGAGCATTTCTCCCCAGGCCTCCGCTGAAAACTCACACACACACACACACACACACACACACACACACACACTGCTATTAGGAAGTAGAAATAACATTTTTAATAATGATTCAAAACTTAAGGAATATTTTATGAGATACTATATTAAGGGAGGTGAGTGGAGATATGAGGGGAAGTAAGAAAGGGCTGGGGGCTGGCGCAATGATTAAAGTGTTTATTTCACAGACAAGAGGTACAGGATTTGAACATCACCAAGTGAAATTGTCTGAGCTTAAAATGGCCCAGAAAGTCAACTAGCCTAGTACATGAACTTTTGGGGTCTATATTACATCATCGAATGCTTAAATAAGCGAATGATGATTAATTGACCTACTGTAAGCGAAAGCTTACAATATCGAAACCCCAGAACAGCAATTTTTTTTTCAAGGGGGAAAAGAATCACTGTTCAAAAAAAAAAAAAAACCTTTAAAACAGTACGTAAAGGGGGGGCTTCGAACCCCACACACCCCTACTTAAATATACTAACTGCAAGATCTCACTACAGTGCCGAAAACGGCAAAGTAACGGAAGCGACCAAGTGAAATCTTTCCCAGGGAAAGAATTTGCTTAAAAGCCACTTCGCTATTTTGCCTTTTCGTTCTTTCTTTTACGGTCGATTAAGACACATTCAACAGAATGCGTCTTCGATCACAATAGGAACCCAACTTTTGAATAAAGGCTGGTAATGAATTAGCAGTAAGTGAGGGATTATGCATTATATTAAGACACAGAGAGAAGGGAAATATTAGAGAATTTATAGGTAATCAGAAAAGAAAGGAAATAGGTGGAAGGATATGGGAATATGAGATCAAATGTGGACAAGTCCAATTAAAGGTTAGGTAGGTCTTTAATTTGTGTATAATTATGTGTGTTTAAGTTTGCATCTTACAACTGGAGCTATTAAGTTCTAAAGTGTAGCAGTATGAACGGAGGACACTGCATCTCCACAGAGGTTGTGTGGTTTGAAAATCATTGTCAGATGAGACTTTTTGATCTTCAGTTCCTGAGGGGATTGTATTTATTAATCTGGGTAGATAAGGTTGAGCATTTTTAGGGTTATGTTATAAGTGTAGCATAGTTTAAGTGATAAGAGACAAACTATTCCTTTACTATAGCCAGTTAATATTTTGTAAGGCAGTACGGTGGTGGTTGAGTTGGGTATAATTGCAGCAAGCTTTGCAGTTTTGTTGTAGGTCTGTTCAAATTTGTTTAGGTTTGTTTTAGGTATATTGGGAAGTCTTTGATGATGAATGCAGGAGGGTTTGAAGGAGTAGTGTTTTAGTGGGGTTTGACTGTGCTTGTTTGCAGGGCCGATGTTAGCAATTTGGGAACCACCACCAAGACTGTTCCCACATCACACCCATATACATACAGACACTACTTTTGTATGATACATTCATATCTTTTCATGTGTATATGTAAGCTATAACTGTGTCATCTGGCACCCTGGACAGTCCCCAGTCTGTCACTTTTTTAATCCAAAGTTGAGGAACAAAATAAAAAAAAGGTAGACTTGAAGTTGAGGACCCAAAAATAAACTCACAGGCTCTGAACTGTAGCCAGGAGCTTCTGCAAGCTCCCTTCTACAGTTAACACAATAAGCTGGTAAATACTTTCAATTCAGAAACAGCAGTGGCATTCACATATTTTTAATCGAATGCTGATACTACACTTGCACCCTGTTACCCTCTGCTATTGCTGCCAGTAACAGCTTGCACCTGCAATAGACACCCCCTTTACCCTACCCCATTTAAGACTCTGCAGTTTTTGTAACTTTGGCTGTTTTCAGTGTTTGGAGGCAAAATGGAACCATTCAGTGCTTTAGCAGACTGAACAATTACCTCTGAATGCTAGAAGGCAAGTCACTTGAGTTCATAGCTCATCACTGACACTTATGTGTGACATGAGGGTTGCTGTACGCTTGAGGTAGAGTCACTTGGATGAGACATTAAACTGAGATCTTATCTACTGGTATACCTCTTAAATCTCCTGGATTTTAGCAAATTTCTCTGAATTGTCTCCTATTTTTGTCTTGCCCCTTGTAAATTTTTTGATTTTCAGGTAAATTACTAAGGATTGTCATCCATTAATAATGTCAGACATTAAAGTTTCATACTTCTTATTTAGAAAATGCACATGCATGCAAATTCTCTTTTGTCCCTTATTTTTGGTCCTTTGTCCCCCTCCCATTATTTTTAACTTCATCCCAAACTTGCAAGCAAAGAAGTTGATAGGTCTGCTCTCAGCAGTCTTTGATTTTGCAGAACATCCCTGATGTTTCTTTTGTCCTGTCCCTCATAATATGTTTAATTTTCCTTATAAGTCATTAAGGATTCTAGTCAGTCAGTAATGCCAGATATTAGAGTTTTGTGCTTCTTATTGTTCACAAATTGTGCTCTACGTGAATCCCTTTTGGCTTTGTCTGAGATTCTTGAGAAAAGAAGTTGAGAGCTGCCTGTCTGTCCATAAACCAGATGACTGCAAGAAAAAAACACAACAAAAAGGGAATTGCTTCTGTGGCCGTTTCTGTACTGCCCCCACATTGATCTAGTGTCCTTCCAGTATATCAAAAAAAAAAAACTGCTAGTAAAACCTCGTGTAGAGTGCTGAGATTGGTTGCCTCAACAACTGTAAACTTCTGTTTACTTCACTGTAGTAACTGTACATGGATTAGTCATGTCCTGCTACTACGCTAGAGGGAGAGTTGAATTCCTTCATTCATTCTTTGATTTCCCCACATGTACTGCAACAATGATAAATAGGGGAAACAGAATGAGTGAGTCTTTTTTTTTACTTTTCAGCAGCTTCAATGTTTGAGGAGTCCCTCGTGCACACATGGGTGATCGTGGTCCCCCTGTAGCCATTTGCTTCATGAGTGGTTAACTCCAGCTATGCATTTTTAGCTGTGATTTGGATTTGTGGAGCATTCCTAATTTGTTTTAAGTTTTTTCCTCCACTGACATACTGTGTACATTTGCCACAGTATAAGTTATGGTCAGTAATGACTTTAATGTGTGTGTGTGTGTGTGTGTGTGTGTGAAATGGACAGAATTAACCACATTAGAAAATGCCATAGTAATCAACTCTACACACTTTTTTTTTTTATTTCAAGTGAGGTGGCTAGGGTTAAGGTGTGTTGTATTTGATTTAAAAAAAAATAAGCAGCATCCTTTTGCTGTCTTGTTAGGCTCATACCTAACTGAAATACTTAAGCCCTTTGGAGTGCACAAGCTGTAAATATTTGCTATGATCCTTGAGTTAATGTGCTACTAACTGCACATATTATAGACCAATTATATTAAGCTGTATTGACAATACGGTGTAATCTCTGTTGCTATGCAATACTCATTATATATTATCCTCTTTGTAATGCTGGGCTCAGCCTGAAAATGGTCCAGTAGGGTCAATACTCTACCCTGGTCAACAAATTAAAATAAAATAAACATGGCTAGGTAGAATATCTTGGTATTTGAAACTCGTGTTAGAAATGCACTTCGTATTTTAACACCTTTCCTAAAGCTAGCCATTAGACACAGTGTGATGACACTGCTGGAACTCTTTAAGAACCATTTTCTGATTTTCAGAATGTAGTCCTTTATTGCACAACCATTCTTTGCAATGATGTTTGGTCTAAAAAGTTTACAAAAAATATTATAGATATACTAGAATTGTGAGTAATGTGTCTTAACAGCATTTACCTGTCATATGTTGATTATTTTTCTAATTTCTTAGGCAGGTGGCACTTGCTGATTTAGTAATCATCAATAAAACAGATCTAATTCATGCAGAAGAGCTGAATGATCTGAGGAATATGATCAGGTATGAGGCATGTGTTACAAATTCCCATGGTTCCATTTTGAAAATGAATCTTACAGTTTAACGTGGATAATTGCCTTTCTCAAAAAACATGCATTAATATTATGTGAACAGTCATGCTAATGTAGTACAGTATAGTCTACCATACCACTATTTTGCCTTGCTACTTTACTTTGTATGTGTGTATATTTCTGTGTGTGCACAATTGTGTATGTGATAATGTGTTTATATACACATTTTAGGAATTTAAGTTTATTTTTTAAACAAGGAGTAATATTTAGTGCAAAAAATGCCGATTCCAAGTAAAACAGCCTGCAGTCTTTATACATGGTGCAGTTAATCTTTTTCCAGTGATTACTAGTACAAGTATAAAGAATCATTTCACCTTATACAGTACTAATAACTAAACATTTATCAGTCAGTACTTGCATGTTATATTTCAAACTGTAACTTTTCAGTTCTTTATATTTTGTTAAGAAACTGAACAGGGATGTTGCTCCAGGTCCAGGGAGAGACTTTGTCTGCCTGGGTGACAGTCCCGTGATCATCTCTCACTTCTCAGGGGAATGAATGTGTTGGTGATGGTTCTCACCCTGTGGAAGAATTTCTACTCATTGGTCAAATGAATCCATATCTCCCTTAAAAAAGAAAAATAACACAAATCTTCAAAAACTGTTTACCTGGCATGTTTTTATTATTAATTGATCTCCATTATGGCTCATTCAAAGAATAAGAGAACCTCACCTAGAACAAGAATGCTAGAATGTAATTTTGGAGCCAAGCCTTTTGGCATTGTTCACTAATAAGTGCATGATATTTTATGTACCCCCCCCCCAAAAAAAAAAGACTGCATGGCTAACCACCTGTAAGAAAAGGGTTGTGGCCCACTGTCATGCCAGTTGGGTGGCAATCAGGAGTGAGATAGATTAGGATGAACTAAAGCTTTCCTTGTACTGGGAATTGGCTCTTTGGAAGTGTACTGTCTGTTCACTGCTGGGGAGTCTGATTTTGTGAATGAAAATATCAATTAGATATAATTATTCTTACCTCTGTAGACAGCTTTGGTTGTGGAGCCATGCTTTTTGATTGAGAATAGTCTGTTTTCTTTAGAGATGCCCCAAGTTGGTATGTCGATACTCAAAAACTCCTGGTTGGGTGCTGTACAAATGAGGTTTGTAACAATAGGTGACAGGGTCTTCACTGTGACTGTGGAGTTACAGAATGAAAAGCTGTCTGTTTATATGTACTTAACAGCTATTTGAAGTATTCAGCCTTTTTTGTAGACTGTGAGTACTGTGCCTGATAGGGTCCTGCCTGCTGTCTGTGTAGTTCTGTTGAGGGCTTCACCACTCACATATGGAATGATAGACATACCTGGAGGGGCACAGACAGAAGAATAAAACCAAGACTCCACAGCTAGCAGCAGAGATTTTAATGCAGAACTGGTCTGTACAACAAAACACAGAGAAAAATTCAGTATCAAAAGTTAAGCGCTTTCACCTAACCACTGTCAGGCTTCTTCAGAACAAATAATAATACATGAGTAATGATTTAAATACAACCAGCAACATATGTATAACCAGTAAAAAATAAGCATCAATAAACCATTCCCCTCCCACTTTTAAAAACATATTCATGTAATACTGTCCTCAAAGCTTTCTGCAGTTCATTAAACATGTTGTTGTTATATAAGATATAAAAACCTGTAGAAATTCATACCAATTACGCAGTTAAAGTTACATAAAATGTTACATAAAATAAAATATTGATATGTTTTTATCTGTTTGTATTTTATATTTTATTTTATAAACTAATTTTATACACACTTACTCAATTACTTCAATGGAAATAGAAAAAAATTATCAAGAAGCACTGGGGAATTTTGATGGTTAATGAAGAAACAAAAAGTTTTATACCTGATACACCAACATTTATTAGAATAAGGGATACAAATTTGAAAGAAATGCTTGAAAGGGTGGACCCTGGAGATGATAAGAGTAAGAAATAAGAAATTAGGCACATTTAAATGTGGGACTTGCAATCAATGCAGGTACATTATAGATAAAGATGAGGTGTACATAGCATCTAGGAATTATTTACTGAAGTGCTTGGGACATTTTAATTGTAATACCTATGGGGTGGTTTACCTAGTGATATGTGAAACATGTAGCAGTTTTAAAGTTGGAAAGACTGAAAGAAACCTCAGAAGGAGGGTATACGAGCATATGCATGACATCTTAAAAGGAAAGGAAACCAGTGCACTTTTCAAGCATTGTAAGGAATGCTTAAAGTTTAGGTTCAAATTAATGGTTATACAACAGGTAGTCAATGATGCCTGTGAGGGGAATTGGGAAGCCAGATTAGAATACAGGGAGTTGTTCTGGCAAATCAAGCTGGACTCAAGAAAAACCCAGGCTTAAATGACTGCATTAGCATTAGTAGTGTCCTCAGGTTGAGGTCAGCAAAGTTATAGAATTTTTATAAAATAAAATATAAAATACAAACAGATAAAAATATATCAATATTTTATTTTATGTAACATTTTATGTAAATTTAACTGCGTAATTGGTATGAATTTCTACAGGTTTTTATATCTTATATAACAACAACATGTTTAATGAACTGCAGAAAGCTTCGAGGACAGTATGAAGCGAATATGTTTTTAAAAGTGGGAGGGGAATGGTTTATTGATGCTTATGTTGTACTGGTTATACATATGTTGCTGGTTGTATTTAAATCATTACTCATGTATTATTTGTTCTGAAGAAGCCTGACAGTGGTTAGGTGAAAGTGCTTAACTTTTGATACTGAATCTTGCACTGTGTTTTGTTGTACAGACCAGTTCTGCATTCAAATATCTGCTGCTAGCTGTGGAGTCTTGGTTTTCATCTAAGTCATTTTTCCTGGAGTTTTACAGATAGAAGAATCACATATCTGTTCTGAAATTAGCTGGTGAGTGGTTATTGGACTTCTGTGCTAGACGTGAATTGCAATAAATACTACATCTGAGCACCAAAGTGCTCATAAGTGTTTTTGGTACAGGGTACCTTAGGTCAGAGGCTGATGCTCAACATGCTGGTCGTGTCATCAAATATTAGGCCATATTTTCTGAACACTTGAGTCAGGGGAAATGTTGATCTATTAACTTATCATCACTTGCTGGTGAATTGAGCCAGACAGCATTGGTAGCACTCACCCAAGATGTCCAACATGTATTGAGGGTGCCCTAGAAATGCCTAGCAAATTCTTCTGTGTGGAATGATACCTAGCAAATTCTTCTATGTGGAATAAGTTCTACTTCAGATTCTGGAAGAACTTCTCTCGTATTTTGGGAGAAATGGTAAAGCGGAATTCATATGGATTTTATTCAAGATCTCAGTAGTTAAGATGGTGGCAATAAGCTGTGGCCAAAAGTAGTCAATGGTTGTCATGGCAGTAACCCTATGGCCAATTGGTAGACACCAATGGTGAGGGAAACCATCAAATTAGAAAAGGAGGCCTTCCATGCAGTCATAGCTCTTAACCTTCCATCTTCAGAATGTGAAATAGTACCTGTCATAATGTGGAGCAAATGAGCAAAATGTGGATTACATACTAACATTAGTAACAACTTCCAGTAGGAAGCTCAAAGGATGGCTAAAATGTGTTACTTTATACTTGTAAAAAAACACTCTTGATAAATGAATATGATTCAGTATTATTCGCCATGAATATTCTTAACACAGAATGCTTGACAGACCATTTCATTTTGGAACATGGACTTTTAAAGACTCGAAATGAGGAACATTCCTTGTAGTAAAATACACTTGAGAGCTATGCATGCTGTGTTAGCAGGGATAGATGGTGTCTCCAGATGTGATTGACATGTACAGACATGCCAGAAAGGTATCTGCTGTAGAGGTAACTGAAATGAACACGTAGTTGTAGCTGAATGGACAGCCTGATTTTGGGAGGAATTTGGCATGGTTGCAGAGATCACAAAGAGGTTACAACACACACTGTGGTGACTCTGGGAAGAAAGGAACATTGCCCATGCTGTTCACATCAGCAGGTAGAAGAAACACTCTGAGAAATTCCTAAGACCAGTTGTCATGTCCTCTGCTGTGGAAGCAGTGGCAAAAACAGGCAGTGTGACTGGGCCTCTTTATGTAGTTGAAGACATTGTATTTTATTTATGTTTTGGCTACTGGGATGCAGCACTGATTACAGCTTGACCAGTTGCAGGCTCAGCAGTCTTTGCTGGAATTGCACATTCTTACTGTGGAAGGACTCCAGGAGTGGATGAGATATGACTGGAAATGCCAAACACATTTTTACTAAGAAGAAAGACAGTACTATTGGACTGGCAAACTGGTGTAGCAGTCACCATTTAAAGGGGGGGTGTCTTTCACTTATAAGGGGATAGCATTCCTTCGCCTTCTTGAGAAAGCTTTTGTATGATGGTGCAAAGTATTATTTATCAAATAATTAAGCCTGTCATTCAGGATCAGCAATCTGGATTTGATCTTGACAGAAAACAGTAGTTCAGCTCTTTTCCCATGCATACATATTGAAGGGTCATGGAAGTTCACCATACATTTTGCATGCATTTTACGAACTTGAAAAAGGTATACAACTGTGTACCCTAGAAAGGCCTCTGGGAGGTACTGTAACAGTACAGTGCCCCATTATTGCTGCTGCATACATCATTCCTTAAATTTGTGGTGCCAGAATTAAGTCAACATTCTCAGCATTAAGGTGGGTTTAGGACTGCTAACAGTGTAAAACGTCTCCCCTCCCTTTCTTGATTTTCATGGGTAGGGTATGAAGATGCAGCTGAGGTTTGGGGAGTACTCATTTTAGAGATACAAAAGTTGCATCTTTGTTGTTTGCAGATGATGTCTTCTTTGACGTAAGTGACTGTGTTGTCTGGTATATCTTAGAGCAGTTCAGTATGATCTGCAGCTGTAAGTAAGTGGTTGTAGTTTTCTCCTGCAAGTATTGGTTGCTCAATGCAGGTTAGAGAGAAGCAGCTTTACAAAGAGAAGGAGTTTACATATCTCGGGGGTCTTGTTCATGAGTGGTAGTTAACAGGGATGGAGAGTGGATGGATGCAGTAGTGTTAGGACTGCAGAAACTGTACTGAGAGTGTGATGGTGGTGGTGTGTAAGCTGAGTCATGTGATGATGCTGTCAGTTTGCTTAGCCTCACCTATGGCCAACAAGCTTTGCATAGGGACCGAAAAGATGAGATCCTGTCTATTGGCAGTGAACATAACTCTGCTTTGCATTGTTGCAAAGCTTTCTTTCCACAGTTGTGTGAGGAGTTCAGCAGTACAGGTAAATCTTGGAGTAGAATCCCTGCTTCTTTAAGTTATTGCACTGCTTCTGAACCTTACCTCCCTCCATGACCTTTCATGAACTGCCTTGTGGTTCAGGCCACAGCAAAATAACTGTGCTTTGACTGTAGACTTGATGGGAGTTTTCATGATAGTACATGCTTTCAGCCAGCACAGCCATTTAGCTGCTTGTTACAGCTGTCACAGTTTCACCTACACAGTAGTAGGATTAGATGGTGAATAGGAGGGGGGAGTAGTTTCTGCAGTCTTCTTCTTCCTTCCCTTCACCAACCAGACAATGAAAGCATCATCATCATCTTCTTTCGGCTGTTCCCGTTAGGGGTCGCCACAGCAGATCATCTGTTTCCATTTCTTCCTGTCCTCTGCATCATGCTCTTTCACACCAACCGCCTGCATGTCCTCTCTCACCACATCCATAAACCTTATCTTAGGCCTTCCTCTTTTCCTCTTACCTGGCAGCTCCATCCTTAGTATCCTTTTCCCAATATACCCAGCATCCCTCCTCAGCACATGTCCAAACCAACGCAATCTCGCCTCTCTTGCTTTGTCTCCAAACTGTCCAACCTGAGCTGACCCTCTAATATACTGATGCCTAATCCTGTCCATCCTAGTCACACCCAGTGCAAATCCTAACATCTTTAACTCTGCCACATCCAGCTCTGACTCCTGCCTTTTTGTCAATGCCACCGTCTCCAACCCATATAACATAGCCGGTCTCTCTACCCGCTTGAAGACCTTCCCTTTCACTCTTACTGGTACCCGTCTGTCACAAATCACTCCTGACACTCTTCTCCACCCATTCCACCCTGCCTGAACTCTCTTCTTCACCTCTCTTCCCCACTAACCATTACTCTAAACTGTTGATCCCAAGTACTTAAACTCATCCACCTTTACCAGCTCTACTGCCTGCATCCTCACCGTTCCTCTAACCTCCCTCTCATTTACACACATATATTCTGTTTTAGCCCTGCTGACCTTCATTCCTGTCCTCTCTAAAGCATATCTCCACCTCTCCAGGGTCTTCACAACCTGGTCCCTGCTCTCACTACATATCACAATGTCATCTGCAAACATCATAGTCCATGGGGCCTCCTGTCTGATCTCATCTGTCAACCTGTTCATCACCACTGCAAATAAGAAAGGGCACAGAGCTGATCCTTGATGTAATCCCACCACCACCTTAAACGTATCTGTCACTCCTACCGCAGTCCTCACCATTGTCACACTACCCTCGTACATATCCTGTACCACTCTTATATTCTTCTCTGCCACTTCCGACTTCCTCATACAATACCACAACTCCTCTCTAGGCACCCTGACATATGCTTTCTCTAAGTCCACAAAGACACAATGCAACTCCTTCTGACCTTCTCTGTATTTCTCCAACAGCACTCTCAGAGAAAACATTGCATCTGTAGTGCTCTTTCCTGGCATGAAACCATGCTGCTGATCACTAATCATTACCTCCCTTCTTAGCCTAGCTTCCACTGCTCTTTCCCATAACGTCAAGCTGTGACTGATCAATTTTATCCCTCTGTAGTTACTGCAGTTCTGCACATCACCCGTATTCTTAAATATAGGTACCAGAACACTTTTTCTCCACTCCTCAGGCATCCTCTGACTTTCCAAAATTTCATTAAACAATCTGGTTAAAAATTCCACTGACATTTCTCCTAAGCACCTCCATGCTTCCACTGGTATGTCATTTGGGTCAACAGCCTTTCCATTCTTCATCCTCTTCATAGCTGTCCTTACTTCCTCCTTGGTAATCTGTTTCACTTCCTGATTCACTATTCCCACATCATCCAACCTTCTCTTTCTCTCATTCTCTTCATTCATCAGCCCTTCAAAGTACTCTCTTCATCTACTCAACACACTCTCCTCACTTGTGAGTACATTTCCCTCACTATCCTTTATCACCCTTACCTGCTGCACATATTTCCCAATGATGTCCCTCTGTCTAGCCAATCGGTACAGGTCCTTTTCTCCCTCTTTAGTGTCCAGTCTCTCATACAACTCTCCATATGCCTTATCCTTAGCCTTCGCCACCTCTGTCTTTGCTGTGTGCCTCATCTCCTTATACTCTTGTCTACTTTCTTCATCTCTTTGACAATCCCACTTCTTCTTCACCAGCCTCTTCCTCTGTATATTCTCCTGTACTTCCTCATTCCACCACCAGGTCTCCTTGTCCTCATTCCTCTGTCCAGATGTCATACCAAGCACCTTTCTAGCAGTCTCCCTTGCTAGCTCTGCTGTAGCCAGTGAAAGCAAAAAATGAAAATTAGAAAAAAGACTGCAGATCTGTGCAACAGTTGTGTAATAAAACTTCCAGCAGGCAGAAATAATAGAATATAGACATACAACCCAACTCAACTGTTAAGCACCTTCACCTCTAATCATTTTCTGAGACTTCATCAAACTGTGAAATCCCTCCTCTGGGTGAGAAATCAGGGAGTCTCAATCCTCATAACTGACACTAGTGGGGAACACTCACTTAGAACAAAAATGGATACACACAGTATTTTCAGATGCAGCTCTCTGCACCAAGCACAGTTTCCCTTAAGAGCATACTCCAGACCTGGGGCTAGACTTCCTTTCCAGGCCTCAAATAACACTCAACCTTTCTGCAGAAATCAGTGCTCTGTGTCCCTATTCCAAGTAGCTGACGCACATTATTTGAGATTTTATTTTCATGCAAACACACACCTGGGAAAGGCTGACACAGATTTAACATCTCTGCCACCTCTACCCAGACTGTATAGTAAATTTACTGCCACCACCCAGCTACTTAGTATACTCAAATACTCTTAGTAAAATTAATATGTATGCAACTGACACTATTAACCAAGTGGCAAGACTTTCAGGCTCATGAAACCACAGTGCCACCAAATAAATGCAATTACTTTCAAAGGTTAAAATATTTTCTAAAACACCAGCCACAATGAAAGGTTTATAAATATTTAATAATAAATAATAAAATAGAAAACATGAAAATACTGAATATCTATTTACAATAAACACCAGAGTTTAAATTCACAGGAAAAATAAAAAAATAACACAGATGGAAAGACTCATACAGATGCACAAAAAATATTTTAAGCTAATCTCACTATTTTCCTAACTGACTGAAGAATTACCTTTCCTAGTTAAGTTACTTACAAAAACAAGGGAAGATGAAGTGGATGAGTATCTTTGTTGTCAGGTCGAAGATAGAGTGCCGAACGTCACTCACTGTCACATCTCTCACTAATATCTAAATACAATTTCAGTGCTGGCTATAGAATGACATCACATCTGGTCATCTGATTCAGTAGTTCTCACACTATTCCCCTGACTAGAAACTGAGCCAGGATCTAGCACATATTTGGCACAATACTTACCTAGGAATTTTGCTAATCCTTCTTCCAGCATCTAGAGACACTAAAACAATTCCAACCCTTTCATCCCTCACGTAGAGACTAAAAAGCCATTCTTTGGCGCCCCAGGGTAGCAGTTCGTTCACCACTAAGGACAATAAGAGCCCAGGCCTTCTCCAGACATTGCGGCTCTGGCTGCATTCAGGCCTGTGAGATAAAATCTTTATGGCCTAAACCAAGTCATTTAATTTCTGGCTATTTTTCTTAAGGTAAGCTGAGCTGAGCTTAACCCCTTTCTCTTACAGCATCCTGTTAACATATATACATTTTCTCAGTTACAACAGTACAATCTGATATAAATGTATATTTCTCTTCTTTCCAGCAGGACCCACTGTTGATAATTTTTAACCAAAGCAACTTTAAAAATGCATTTTTAACACAAGCATCTGTACAAATCAGTTTGATATTTAAGTGACATAAAATTCTTTGCAAAACTCCACCAAGTTAATGCTGGCATATGTTGCACATGCAGTGCTGCCCTACTCTCTCTGGCATAGCTGGCACTATCTCACAACATCACAAGAACGAAAAAAAAGACTGCTAGCAAAGCACTTGAAAATTAAGCTCAGGATTAACATTTTCCAATTAAAAAAGAGTTTTCAGTAAACTACTACAGCTATTCATTTAATGCATTTCATAAAAATGCTAACTGAAGCAGTCAGCATTAATTTGAGTGATTATCTGATATAAAATCCTTTGTAAAATCCTGTGTTTCTAAAATGGATTTCTAGAAAATGTCAGTACAAAAGTAGATTAATAAACACATAATGTTAAAATACTGGAAGGTAAGAATACCCAATGTCCTCCATTAAATTATAGCCTTGTCTCCTATTTTCTGTACCCCTACTTGCAGACATGTCTATTGGTAAAATCTCAGTTTTCTATTCCCTTGCTAGCTTAGTTCTAAGAATATTTTCTGTTACGTTACAAATATAATATTCTATATTACTATTCTTTTTAAGTACCTGCATCCAAAATTCTAGTCTTTCTTCATCTCTCATACCCCCTCAACCCAATTCATTACCCTTCCCACCTTTATTTAGAACCTTCTGCTTCAGTTGTATATCTGAGCTGTAACTGTAGAGCTTTAAAGTACCCCTTCAATTCAAGTAATCCCAAACCACCTTGTTCTGTGAGGAGAAACACATTTAACTCTTGCCCTTTCCCTTCCCAAATATTCTTTCATCTGTTAATGAACTGTAACCCACATCTTCTTTACTAGTTAATAAAACTATGTCTGACCTGTATATAAAACTAAAGGAGCTAACAGTATTTCACCGCATGTATCTTACCATTCATTTCCCATAATCAGGAGTTTCCAGTGTCATAATTTTTTTATCCTCTTCTGTTTAGCCTTTCCACTTATGCCCATAGCCTTAGCTGCTAGAGAACAATAGTTTATAATACAAACACCTAAGTATGTCAAATTCTCCTGCCTCCATAATCATGGGCATTGCTGAATCAGTTCATGCTTAAGTACATAGGTTACTGCTATATAGCTTTTGTTTCCTTTTCCATTACCTTGTATCTTGAAAATAACTGAATTTGTGTCAGTGTTTTACAACACCAAAATGTCCTTTTCTGGATTAATATCATCTACAGATAAGGCTGATTTGTCTTGATTAGTACACTGATTATATCCTTGAATTTTGTGAATTCCTTGTTTTCTTTGGTAACTGCTCTAAATGTAATGAAGTAACAGATGGGAAATATGACATCCCTGCCTGTTTTTTGTGTTCATACACAGCTTGTCAGACGTGAACCCTCCCATGTTAACTCTTGCCTCCAACCCTTTCTTTATCCTTCATATTCTAGCATGGAATGCAAATACTACCACTGCCCTACTCACAAAATCCCAGCTGAGCCTATTAAATGCTTTCTCCGCATCAAGATTCACCTCCAGTAGTCACATGTTTTTACTCTTGTATTCCTTCCAGATCATCATTGTTCTATTAATGTTAACAGATGTTTACCTCCCCTTCAAAAAAACACATTGATCCATATTTATCAGTTTTGGTTAATCTTCATCATTCTGTTAGCTAATATGGAAAAATACTTTATTTTCATGGATTACTACTGAAATGGGTCTCTATGAAGCCCAGATATCAAGGGTTTTTACCCTGTTTCAAAAATGTCAGTACCACTGCTTTCTTCTAAGATGCGACTACTCCCCTCCCCTTTAAAATATTGTTTAACAAAGCCTTCCAAATCTTTGCTACTCTCTTCACTCGTAACTTCCCTTTTTTAACAGGAATACCATCTGTTCTTGGAACCATAACAGTTTTTATTTTATTTCTTCCTGCTTTAACTATTAATTGCTGTGCCTTATTTTTCTCTAAACTTGGCATAATCAAGTCTTCCATAAATGTTTCCATGTGCGGCTTTTCTTGATTTCCCCATTCCGCTGCTTTATATAAATTTTCATAAAATTTCTGAAACATCCTATGCTTGTGTTATGGGACAAGACCAGCTTATTAAAATGTATATTAATTTCAGTTTATTAATGATGCTATAATATGATTAAGAAGCAGATATAATTTGTATGCAGGGCTGGGAAAAATACAACTTCATAAGCCACAGTATTGCTGTTTCTTAAACTGCATTCTTTTAGTATGTAATAAGAGAGAATAGTATGTGTTGCATGAAGTCAAGGCATGTAGTAACTACAAAAGGAATTGGTTAGCCTGACTCCTTCAGGCTAGGAGTGCATTATTGCTAGGGCAAGTTTGAAACATCCAAGGTCAAAAACAAGACCCCTTGAAAGCAGAGGGATCATGTATAGAAAGGTGTTCACGTGAAGTCCAAGGTGAAAATCACAAGGGATGACAGCATTTGCAAAGTTTTTCATTTGTCAGAATAACTGTAACATAATGAGGCTGCATGACCAGGTTAGATAAGAAAGTGTATAAAAATACATTTTTTCTATGTAAAGTGAGAATGCTTCATTAAGGGCTATGAAGACTGACTCCCAGCGCTGTAAGAGTAAATATTCTGTTTGCACATCCTGAAGTGTTGTTCCTGACTAAAGGCATATAAGGTAAATTCTTAATGGTATTTATTTATGACTATAACAATTTGGTGCCGTGACTCAGATCTGAACTTTGGTATTGCTGCAGGGCAGTCCTGGAATATGGCCCATCACAGATTTTCTGTGAATTCCACACTGCCTTGTATGGAATAGTCAGAGACTCAGATGTGCAACTATTCAGGGTGTGCAAACATACTAGCCTTGGCAGGGAAATTGTCTTGTAGGGGAAGAGGGTTTGTTTGTGTTTTTTTTCTTCTTTTTTTTTTTTAGACAATTTTTGCAAATGTAAGTGCATGCCTATGTTTGTAGTATAACTTCATGACTGTGTTTGTAGTACAAGCGCATGACTGTATTTTTGTTTGAGTGGTTGTAAGATATACAAGTAATAGTGGGAGGACCCCACAGTAAATGAGTATAGTAAATGTATGTGCACATACAGTGAAAGACAAATTAACACAAGGAGGTGCCTTGTGTCGAGGGCGGTACCCTCAGAATTGAAAGGTATGAAGTATGAGAGATGTTTTTATTCTGTCAATGTATGAATGTATGAGAGAAAGAAAAGCAAAAGTTAAAAGCTAAAAGCCCACCGCATGATTGGGACGTAGGCTATAAAGTTAAACAAGGTCATGAGCCCACTGCATGATTGGGACATAGACTGTAAAGTTAAACAAGGTTATGAGCCCACTGCATGATTGGGATGTAGACTGTAAAGTTTAAACAAGTTTATCAGCCCATAGCATGATTGAGACATAGACTATACACTGTTAAAACAAATTCATGAGCCTACCACATGATAAGAAGTAGAGGACTGCGTTGTTAAAATAAATTCATGAGCCCAAAAGCATGCTGGGACTTGACAGTGTGATTGTGTGAAAGTACCCTCAGAGGGTCTGAAAGACTGGTCAGTTCTGGACCCAGTACCTATCTGCCCCGTTATCCCAACCACAATGCTGGAGCTGTAACTTTTGAGCTCGCTGGTCCAATCGAAGGAAAACATTCACTCCTTTGAGTACTACTGCACCAGTAAACCTACTAAAAATGTATGTAAGCTGAGTTGTACCATTTACTATACACCAGAAGGGGTGTATCTAGATGTTCCAGCAAAATAAAGGGGGAAGTATTACAATTCTTAGCAAAAGCTAAGAAAAGCCATTTGAAGGCATATAGACAACTAAAAACTGCTACAGCAGGTACCTGCTAACTTATGGGTTAAACATACTAATAAACTAGGTGTATTAAAATCTGCAAAACCTGTAAAAATAAAATTGAATCTATCAAAACCCCTCCATAAAATTCCACAGTATCCACTGAAATCAAAAGCGCACCAGGAAATCAAACCTGTAATTCAGTCTCTAATACAGCAAGGAATACCAGCTAAAAACCCTTGTAATACTCCTATTTTTCCAGTGAAAAAGCTAGGAAAGGATACTTATAGATTTGTCCAAGACTTAAGGGATGTAAATAATACAGTACTACCTACTTTTCCTTTTGTTCCAATCCAGCAACAATACTGAGTTGCATACCACCTAAAGCTAGTTACATTTCTGTGAAGATTTGTGTTCAGCATTCTTTTCTATACCTATTCACCCTGACAGTCAGTTTTTGTTTGCTTTCACTTATCAGGGACAGCAATATACCTGGACACAGTTGCCATAAGGATATACTGAATCTCCTTCATTATTTTCTCAAATTCTACAAAAGATTTGGAGAATGTGACATTTCCGGGTGGCTCTGTCTTAGTACAATATGTAAATGATTTACTGATAGCACCAAATTCCTTTCAGCAATGTTAACAGGATACCTTGCATCTTCTGACTATCCTTGCAGGAAAAGGACACAAAGTGTCAACAAAAAAAAATACAGCTGTGGTTACCCCAGGTACGTTATCTTGGTCATTTAATCTCTCAGAGTAGGATCTTACAGTAGCTATCCATCACTCTGAATCATTTTTATTGCTTAAAATAAAACTCATCCCTTCATGACTGCATGTCTAACTAGATATGAACTTGCACTTCTTTGTGATCCATCTATTTCTCTGATCTGCTGTCCTGTTCTAACCCTGCATCTCTGTTGCCTACTGCTGAGGATGGTGAAGAGCATGATTGTGTGTGTGTAACTAACTGTTTGCTTTCTCTTAGAGAGGACTTAAAGGACACTCCTATACCCAATGCTGACATGCATCTGTTTGTGGATGGCTCCTGTGGAAGAGATCAAATAGGAAAGTTGATCTTGAGAATAGCAGTCTGCACCGAAGAAAGAGTATTGTTGCAACAAAGATTAGAGGGTGTTCACTCTGCTCAAATAGCTGAGCTAGTGGCTTTGCAAAAAGCCTGTGAGTTGGCCAAAGACAAGGTGGCCAATATATTTACAGACAGCCGTTATTCTTTTGGGGTGGTACATGATTTTGGGCAACTTTGGAGAGAGAGAGAGAGTGAGGGTTTTTGACCTCTTCAGGAAATCAAATTAAAAATTCAGGGTACAAAAAATCATTGTTAGATACACTTTTGTTACCTAAAAAGCTGTCTATAATCAAATGTTGTGCCCATCAAAAGGGAATAGATGCTGTAACAAAGGGCAATAATTTGGCAGACCAAGCTGCTAAACAAGCAGTAGAAGATTGTTGTAAAGATCTGTGTATGTTAACTGTGACAAACTCCAACAGTAATGATGTTTGATTTTAAAAAGTTGTCAGCCTTTCAAGCTGAAGCATCACAGGGAGAAGTTCTGAGGTGGCTCAAGGATGAATGTAGAAAATCCTCTGATGGCATATGGTGGAATCTGGATGGCTAACTGGTGGCGCCTGCCTCTTTGCTACCTTACCTGGCAAGGAC
Source organism: Protopterus annectens (assembly GCF_019279795.1). Lineage (NCBI taxonomy): Eukaryota > Metazoa > Chordata > Ceratodontiformes > Protopteridae > Protopterus > Protopterus annectens. Next base: position 1,109,655,071 of record NC_056730.1, read on the forward strand.
ATATCATCGGGTCTATATCAGAACATCGAAGTATTAAAACTTCTAATGTTCTGATATTGAACACTGTTCAGCGAACGCTAAGAATAGCGAAGCTGCAGAACAACAAATTCTTTCCTCGGGAAAGAATTCGGTTGGCCATTTCTGTGACTTTGCTATTCTTAGCGCTCTGGTGGAAAGTTACGGGTTAAGTTCAGGTAAGTGTGCGATTGTTTGTACATTAGGGTTAGGGGTGGGTTAAGTGAGTTAGGTTTAGGGCGCGGGTTAGGTGAGTGTGTGATAGTGATCAACCTTAGGGTTAGGGTTAAGGTAAGTGGGTAGATAGTGTATGTTTAGTTTAGTGTAGTGTTAGATTTAGAAATTTAAGTGTATGTGTGTGGTTGCTGTTTGTTTTATGTGCTTGTGTTGTGTGTATGTGTTTCAGAGCAGCAAATTTTTTCCATGGGAAAAAATTCGCTGTTCTGAATGTTCGATATTTTCATGTTTAGATGTTTTGGGTCCAATGAAATAGCGTTCGCTATTTTCATCTTTCGATAACGTGATATAAACGCCATATCATCTACCAGCCAATATAGCTAAGACAGCTTTATTTAATCAAATTACCCGAAGTTGGTATGCCCCTCATGTCTCTTCAGTATGTATAAAGTTGTAGTGTATGTTTAAAATATAATGCAAGTAAACATGCCAGCAGTAAGGCTGCATGTTTACCTCCACCTTGTGGACCTTTTGTTAACATACAGCTGGACTTCATCCAGATGCCTAAGACTAATAATTTTCAATTTATCTTGGTTATAGTCTGTATGTTCTCTGCATGGGTGGAAGCTTACCCATGTCGCAAAGCAGATGCAGTCACAGTTGTCAAAAAGTTCGTATATGACTATATACCGAGATTCGGTATACCATGTTCTGTTAATAGCGACCAGCGAACACATTTTAATAATGCATTGCTTAAGGGACTATGTAAAGTTTTTAATACTAAGTTGAGTCTTCACTCCCCCAACCATCCACAGTCATCTGCATTAGTGGAAAAGGTGAACAGGACCTTTAAAAATAAAATTCGAAGATTTGTGCTGAAACCCATTTGAAGTGGCCCGAAGCCCTTCCTTTAGCATTAATGAGTATGAGGGCCTCACTGAATGCCACCAGGAAGTTAAGTTCATATGAAATATTAATGGGGAGATCCATAGTCCTTCCAGCTACTCCTCCAGTGGAAAATGCTGATTCAACTTTGTCAGATGATGCTCTGATTTGTTATTGTAGGAGACTTCTCAAATTTTGCAGCAATATCCTCAAACAGTAAAAGCAGCATTACCAAAGCCTCCTGACCAACCTTGTCATCAACTACATCCGGCTGATTGGGTCTACATAAAAAAAATTTCCGTAGGAAAAACTGCCTCAGGTGAGGTAGAAGGGGCGTTTTCAGGTCCTGCTAATGACTTTGACTGCAGTTCGCTGTGCAGGACTACCAACGTGGATCCATTCATCTCATTGCAACAAGACCTGTCGTGTGGGGACCCCAGATGAATCATCGCAGCCAGTAGAGGGAGATCAAGGTGTGACAGATAAATCATCTGCCCAGTGAGAAGGTCAACTTCAGTAGCAGTCCATGATGAATTCAGTGATAACAGGTACTTTTGCTTTGTTTCTGCTGCTGTTCCCGCTTGTAAACTGGTTGAGAAAAAAGTTTCTTGCTGGTTCTTTGGCAATATGCCAAAAATCTAAACAAAACAAACTACTGGATATGTTCACATATACCTCATTATTCTAAGGCAGGGATTCCTATTATTCCTATCACTGCATCATAGGTGTCATTTAAAAAGGACCTTAATGACATTAGCTTAACCTGGCGTAATGTAACGGAGTTTTCAAAGGTTGTGTCTCTTCAACTTACAACCACACATCATGGAGACACATGTTATGCTAAAAATGGGACTGTATCAGTAGGAAAAAGCAAATGTAATCACACCAGGCATGAAAGTGTGTTAGACTGTTTGCACTTAAAAAGCTCAGACTGGAGGTGTGGCATGGGCATAAGTGACCATTACTACATCTGTGGTGATTGTGCCTACCCCTGGTTGCCTACAGACTGGTCTGGATGTTGCTTTGTAGGCTATATCACTCCTCCTATTCAACATTTCGAACACCCAACAGCAGGTAGATAAGCGAGCAATCCATAGGGCATCGCAGGTATTTTCAATTTTTAATCCTGGGTATGGAGTGCAAAGGACAATTCTTAAAATCACCATGCATGCTCAAATTCTACAGGAGGTGACCAATGAAACTTCATATCACATTAGGATGGCAAATCGAAAAATGACTTAAATGCGAACTGTGTTGTTACAAAATCGAATGGCACTTGATGTAATGCTTGCTGCAAAGGCGGGGTGGGGGTCATGTGCCCTAATAGAGAGTCATTGCTGTTCATATATTTGACTATCATGATGAAGAGAAAAAAATGGCAAATTTCGTAAAACAAAGGGCCAAAGATTTGGACAGCACATCCAAACATTGGACACTTTTTGGATGGGTGGGCAGTATTTTTGGTAAACTGGGAACTAGCATAATCCAGGGTATTGTCATTGTACTTTTTATTATATAGAGAGATGGATAACTGGTGCCAGAGCCATGGCCTAAAGCTAAATGCCAAAAAGTGCATAGTCATCCCCTTTGGGAAAAACAAAGTGCCCACAAATTGCCACATAGGTGGTAATCCATTAAGTACGGAAGAAGTAATTAGGGACTTTGGGACCCAAGTAGATAGCAATCTCTCCTTTGACAATCACGTTGCCAAAGTGGTTAGAAAGACCTTCTATATAGCCCACCTTATCATGAAAGGATTCACATCTAGATCAAGAGAAGTCATTGTGCCCCTCTACTCATCACTTATCAGGCCCATAATTGAATACAATGCCCTATTTGGGATGTACCTTACCCGACACCTGCAGCAACTGGAAAGACCCCAAAAGTACCTCACCAAGAGGATCAAGGGGCTCAAACAGATGCCCTATGCAGTTTGGCTAAAGAAACTCCAGCTCTACTCAGTTGCGTACCACCTACACAGAGGCGATCTGTGTCTGATGTATAAAGCCATGTCCAACCCAGAATTAATGGACATGCTTCACATCAGGAAATCCAAATCCCTTAGAGCTACACGCTCCAGGGACTTGAACCTCAGCACAGAAATAAATAGGACATGCTGGAGGGACAGATTCATATCCCAGACGCTCCCCTCACTCTGGAACAAAATCCCAATCCATGTTAGGCAGAACCCCTCACTGACCCTCTTCAAGAGAAATCTTGACGAGTGGATGGTAGAGCGTAAGTTTACCCCTCAGATCTCTTCTGTGTCCCTGCTTGACAGAGGTACAGTAAACTAACCTTAAAAGGGCTACCTTCTGTGACCTACTATACAGAGGCACAGTCAACTAATCTAAAAGGGTGGTGAAAGCCAAACACACTCTGGCTAGGCTTATAAATGCCCTAGGGCAGATAGCCTAGTATCAACCTATGAACTTATTTGTGATCATTTTGGTATTTTCTATTCTAAAGACTGTGATTACAAGATGTTTAACCTCACATGCACATGAAATGCCACTTCATGCACAAATCAGTGACTGTTCTATTTTGACAGAAATCGATGAGGAATATTATAATGCTGAGATGTATTTTACCAAGTTAAGAAAAATAAAAAATATAATTATATGTATATTATGACACTGATCGTGTAAGAGGGAGGAAACTGTTATGGGACAAGACCAGCTTATTAAAATGTATATTAATTTCAGTTTATTAATGATGCTATAATATGATTGTTAAGAAACAAATTTAATTTGTATGCAGGGCTGGGAAAAATACAGCTTCATAAGCCACAGTATTGCTGTTTTTTAAACTGCATTCTTTTAGTATGTAATAAGAGAGAATAGTACGTGTTGCATGAAGTCGAGGCATATACCTCTCAATCTGGAAACATCAAAAATCTGGACAAGGCCCATGAAAAATAGGCACAAATCTGTATGCTGATTAACTTACAATTTGCATACATAATTACACAGCCCTGCCCACTCCCATGGAATTGTGGGATACCAACTTTCAAACACAAACTGAAGAACAAAACCAAAAAATAGCACCAGAGTCCCCCTGCAGCCATTCCAATGTCCCATTACCTGGCCATTCCACACCATTTATCATAAACACTAATGTGTGCATACTGCTTTACTTATACAATGACTATATGGATTTCATTTCTTACATCTTATAGCACAATGCACAAACACTAATAGATATCTGCTAAACAAAGCAATACTGTCTCACTATGAAACTATACTTGATATTAAAACTTCTCTGCCCTTGAAACTCACATTCATTGAAACAGCATTGAAACCCACACCACATCCAAAGAAATGATCTGGCCAGTGGATAAAGATTACCTTTGGGCTGTTTTCAAATCAGAGGCCCTTTGCACACAAAACAAGAAACATACATGTGTTCTTTAATACACCTTTATATATAGGTTTTTAGGGTTCTTGTACACAGACCTGAAGAAGTCTAGAAGGACGAAAGCGATCTTTGTTAACAATAGGTTATGAAAATAGAAATAGATTTTTACATGCAAAATGTATATGTATATATTTATATATATATATTTTTGATTGCCAGATGAACTAAGGTTGATATATTTCCAGCCATGTAGTGTATTGTCTTGGATAAAATCACAGACTTAATAATCTACTTAATAATTTGGTTAAATAAGAGGTACCACATCATTATAAATTTTGTTTAAAGTACATAAGGGTTATATATTATTATGACAGCTGCTAAGTAGGGCAGGACCAGCTCGAATGTCACACTGATGGGGGAAGGGATGTGAATTTAACTTGTACCAATAACACTTTGTTTTACAGCAAAATAAACCACTCCCATGCCTGATAAAAAGTATATATATATTTAGAAAGCTTGTGAGGAAATTATTACTCTATTTTTGTTTTACTTGGATCGCTTGTCTGTGTACTTAATAAAGGATTTTCGACTGGAAAAAGACTGCCTGCCTTGCTTGGATTACTTTCGAATACTTAGTAATGCTGTACAGTTTAGTAATGCTGTACAGTTAAATATATTTCCTATTATTACTTTTTGTTTTATTTTGTTTTGACTTAAGACGAGTTTACGTTCGCTACTTCTACTACTATTGTCTGATCTGATTAATATACAGTGATTAACTAGAAATATATGGACTGAAAATCTTCCACACAGAGACGTTTCTTACACTATTTTCTTTAATACACCTTCCTGACTTTATTGAATTATATTCCTTGCATAATACAGCACACTTGTTAGACTTAAGTTAGAGCGCATTTTAAATTTATTGTTTAAACATTTTCCAGTAGACAAAGAAACAAAATGCATGAACCAATAATGGCAAAACTGCCATATTCAGAACATTTCCATCATAAAAGTCTACTTCCACACACAATTGGATTTTAAATTTATTGTTTGAACATTTTTCCAGTAGGCAATGAAACAAAATGCATGAACCAATAATGACAAAACTGTTGTATTCAGAACATTTCCATCATAAAAGTCTACTTCCACACACAATTGGATTTTAAATTTGGTTGAACATTTTTCCAGTAGGCAATAAAACAAAATGCATGAACCAGTAATGACAAAACTGCCATATTCAGAACATTTCCTTGATAACAGTCTACTTCTACACACACACAATATATTTATGTACACAGACACACACATATATATATATATATATACATATACATATATATATATATATATATATATATATATATATATATATATATATATATATATATATATATATATATATACACACATATATATAAATAATCACAGTAGTGTAAGCCATAGGCATGTTCCACAGCTTCTTGCACTTATTTTAAATTGGGGGGGGGCAAAAGGCAAACAACCAGGAAAACATTTTAAACATTGCTTGTATAATTTAGGAAAGTTGCTTAAATAAAATGTTTTACAACTGTGTATTTCACTGCCAAGTCTTGAACCCAGGTCCTTGTGCATTAGAGTCAGAGCAACATACCACTAAGCCAAATCAGCAGTTTCCTGAAAGACACGAAGACTGAAACTTAAATGGCTATCATTTAGTGAATTCAGTTCTCACTTCTCACCATAGCTCTCAACCTCTTAGCACAAAAAACAGAACAAAGCCAATAATGGGGGAATACAGCCCCAAAATAGGGACACATTTCAAATACTGATCGTACAAACTTAGAAAATTGCTAGAATAAAATGTTTTGTTTTATCATTCATTTTCTGAAGAATATGAAGTTTGAAATTCAAATGCAAAATCCTGAAATCCAGATATGAGGCATACATTCACAAGTGGTGGTTGCTAGGGACTTTAGGCTCTTTTGACCTGTACCCAAGGTACAGGGTTTGAGCCTGAGTACCTCTAGCCACCAGATGTATTCAGTTGGGGGCATTACCTCACATACACAGGTAATAATATTAAGCTTCTGTTGGAACTAGATCAGTGGCAGAGCTGTAAAGAACAGCATGGATAATTGTGGGTTTATTTATGTTATATAGCTTAAAAGAGATCATTAAGAGTCCTGTGTAAGGGGTTAACTGCAGATGGAGTTTCTGTCTGTGCTACCAACCAGGTATGTAAATCAAGCACTGAAATTACAGAGAAAATATATGAAACAACACAACTGTGTCTGCATTTCTCTGAATTATTAAAACAATAGAGGGTGACAATTAAGGTTTCACCTGGATGAAGAGAAGATTAGCCTGAAATGACTTAGCATGCGAACTAGAGCAATATTTCAAAGTGGCAGAAATGCTAGGCAAGTCTTCTGTCAGGCAGATTGCAGTTATACCCTTATCAAAGTATTTCTGTTTCTGAAAAAAAGGTGGCAGTGCCACATAATTTAAATGTGTATGCATGAATACATTTTAAAATCATGCTCTTTATTCTGTCTGTAATTCTGCATATGAAGAGGATGAACATTATTCTGCTTGAATTCCTCTTGATAATGTTACCCACTGCTAGATAATAAAACACTCTGCTGACAAAGCGCGCAGTTGTACCTCACAATATTAATTTTAAAGTAGGCACCTGCAATGGTGTAATGCAGTGTTATCAAAGCTACCATTTCTTAAAATGTAAGCATTAAACAGATGTATACCTCTATGCTTGAAGACTGCCACTCCAGTTAAGAAAACCATATATATGTTCTCCTTTCTGTAGGCAGAAGATTAACTGGTGTACTACATGTTAAATTGAGTGTGGTTTCTTTATTCCTCCTTTAAAACTGCACACACTGATCACAGGAGCATTCTCTTTTTTTTACACACACACACACACACACACACACACACACACACACACACACACACACACACACACACCCATTTGCTCTATTAGGTACCTTAAAGCAAATAGCTCCATTCTTCTGCAGTTGTAAAATCAGTTCTTCTAAATGGCTCACACTATAAAATAGCTCCGTTCTGCCATCTGTTCTTCTAAATGGTTCGCTCTGTAAAATAGCTCAATTCTGCCATCCATTCTTCTAAATTGCTCACTCTATAAAATAGCTCCGTTCTGCCCGGACTAAAATAGCTCCATTTTGTCATCCGTTCTTCTAAGTGTCTCACTGTATAAAATAGCTCAGTTCTGCCTGGACCAGCTCATTCTGCTTAAATCCATGGTAAAGTAAACTGTTGCATGTTCTGCCCGCCGGACAGTATTCAAACAGATGCGTGTCACACACACACACACACACACACACACACACACACACACACACACACACACACACACACACACACATCCTGAGCTTAATTCCAACAGGCTGAGGGAGCTGACATCATCGCGCACGTGATGACGTCAGCTCCGAAAGCACAGACTCTAAAAAATAGATTGAAAAATTGGAAATGAAGGGGTGCCACGATGAAGGGGTGCCACTCAGGAATCGTGGCACCCCAAAACTCGGTAAAAAACGAGTAATTCAGGACGGTTTGGAGGTCTGTCGAGGCATGTAGTTACTACAAAAGGAATTTGTTAGCCTAACTCCTCCAGGCTAGGATTGCGTTGTTGCTAGGGCAGGTTTGAAACATCCAAGGTCAAAAACAAGACCCCTTGAAAGCAGGTGGATGATGTATAGAAAGGTGTTCACGTGAAGTCTGAAGCAAAAATCACGAGGGATGAGGACATTTGCATAGTTTTTCATTTGTCAGAATAACTGTAACGTAATGAGGCTGCATGACTAGGTTAGTTAAGAAAATGTATAAAAATACAGTTTTTCTATGTAAAGTGAGAATGCTTCATCAAGGGCTATGAAGACGGACTCCTAGCGCTGTAAGAATAAAATTTCTGTTTCCACATCCTGAAGTGTTGTTCCTGACTAAAGGCATACAAGCTAAATTCTTAATGTTATTTATTTATGACTATAGCACTTGTGTATGGTCTCTAGTTATTTTTTGAGATATTACTCAGTGTTATACTTTGAGAATTCCCACCAATTTCAGATAAAAAAAAACAATTTTTTCTTGGCAACATCTGACAAGCAATTTAAGCGAAAGCTGTAAAAAACATTAAAAGGGCAAGTAGATTTGTTGCTAAATTATATATTTTTTAAAAAAATATGCATATTTCAGGTCTGTAGAATAAAGAGGTATACTTTGAGGGACTTTGTAACTATTTTTTAACTTGTACCTTTTATTGCAGAGATCTGAATCATGTCATCTTGTGAAAAACACATCACTTGCCAGCAAAGCTGCTTTTGGACCATAACCTATATTGTTTTTGAAATCTTGATCTCTGTGTTTTGTACTTAAAATGTGGATCAAAGCATTAACACAGCATCTCTGCTGCTTAAATGACTGTAATGCAGGTATCTTGATACCCCATGTGTGCCAGGCTACACACAGCGCATAATCACAAACTGTTTAATACATTAAATTATAAAAAATATGCTGTCAATGGGGAAAGCTGCAAAGCATTCTAGTTGTAATAGTGCAGTTGGACTTAAAGCTTAGAAAGCTGACCAAACCATATTTTTAAGTTCCTGATATGGGAATCTTGTAGTGTGTGTGTATATGTATGTATGCACACATATTTGTATTCATGTCTGCGATTGTATGGAATGCAGTCATTTGATAGATAACTCCTAATATCTTAATGCAAAATATAGAAGCTCAAAGTTTGTAAAAAAAAAAACTTAGTTTATGCAGTAGGGCAAGTCTCTGTACAGCCCCAAAACTCCTGCAACTCATATATACCAATTTCAGGATTGCACAAAAGTGGACAAAGGGCAAATTCCTAAGTTTTAGATATTTTGAGTTTTCTCTGAAATTAATATGTTACATATAGGTTCATAGGTATATACTAGGCTATTGGCCCTAGGGCCTATATAAGCCTAGCCAAAAATGTACCTTGGCTTTCGCCACCCAAGAAAATTATTTTCCTGTGCCCCTGTCGAGCAGGGCCACACAGAGGTGATCCCCGGGGTGAATTTCCTATTTCCCATCCAGTCATCAAGATTTTTCTTGAAGTGTACTAATGAGGAGCTTTGCTTGATATAGATAGGTAGTTTGTTCCAGAGTATGGGAAGTCTCTGGGACAGGAATCTATCCCTCCAGCATGTTCTTTTTATTGTGATGACAAGGTTTAGGTCCC